>NW_027133828.1:0-12654 GCF_026122565.2 Emydura macquarii macquarii | reverse complement strand
ATTGGGGCCCAAATGGTAAATAGTGCAAACACCAGTGTGACAGGGTGCTGAGCAAGAACTGCTTAGTCTGCCCTCTGTCATGCCAGCTCCAGTTTAGGCAGGTAAATTTTGATAGCCATGCATGTAATGAAAATTTGTTTTGTAGTAATCGTATTACGATGAAAAGTTTTGGCATAACATTTCTAGAATCATACTTTAGCACATACACGTGAACCCATTCTTTCCCCTAGGATCTCCTTTCAGGGATGATTTCTCAGGTTAAAGGGGGACCTAAAATGTAAAGTGGGTCATCTTGATTTCTTGAGAACTTGAAAAGACTGTAGCCTGTCGGCCCTCATTCAGTCGCCTGTCATCTAACAAAAGTCTGGGGAATCCTTTGCTGCTGCTACATTCTCTATCCCTGGGTTCATAGCTGACTGGTTCTCCGCTGGTTCTCTAACGTCAATCTGCAGCCTTTATCCAGAGTGGAGCAGGCTTTGGGATCAGCATATACAATATTTATTCCCTGGGCTCCCACTTTCTAGTACACTGGTTTTCAACTTTTTTCATATCTGGACCCCTACAAAATTTCAAAGGCAGGTGCGAATAACTTTGGAAATCTAACACATAGTCTGCAGACCCCCAGGCTCTGGTCTAGTCCATTGTACAACTATCAGGTACACCCATTGCTCTAGTACATTGTAACGCAGCACCTGTTACTCAGCTATGATGAGGGTTTGCGGGAAGACAGTTTTAAAGTGAAATGCATGAATATTCATGGAAATCAAACTTCATTTCACCCATGAAAGTCATCTATTGCTCTCTCTCTCTCTCTCTGACTGTCTGTGCACTGTATTATATAGTCCTAGTTTAATGGCAGGCTACTGGAAAACAAGCAGGAAGGGAAACAATAGTTCAAGAGAAGCCAGCTCTCACTTCAGGGAGATTCAGAGAGAGCACCTGAGCTTCACGCATCCTATTTCCGGGCTCCAGCCAAGTTACACAGCTTGTTTCGCCAGTACTAGGAGTCACTTCAGTGGTTGGGCAGCAAAACTGAAAAATAATAATACATTCTACTGTATACCCAGAACCCATGACAATCAAATGAGCTTGATCTTGACATATTTTATTTAAACTATACATAATGAATGTGTGGAGATCCTGGCCACCAGGTGCTGTTGCTTAGGAGATTAGGAGGATTCAACAACACTCACATTTAATTCCGAGCTCTGGCACAGACTCCCTGTGTGACCTTGAATCTTGACCCGTAGAGCAGCACCTAAACCACAAGACCAGCCTCCCAGATGGACCAGCTGGATTCTCTGCTGCCCCAGAGCTGCCCCCTGCACTGTGGAGAGCGGGGATAGCAAGGATCCAGTTTCAAGGCTTTAATTTTCTGCTAAAGAAAGGTGCTGCTAAAGAACGGAACCTTCACTTGACGAACACCCTGATTATCCTTGCACGAATGTTTTTGGTTTTTACGCTGTACACAATTGGGTTCATCAGGGGCGGAATCAGCCAAGAGACTTTGCCCAGGACATTTTGAAGCAAGGGAGAAGAGCTCTTCACGAATCTGTATATCACAGACAAGCCAATCCCTGGCATATAGGAAAGAAGGACGACGCAGATGTGGGAGACACAAGTGTCCAGGGCTTTGAGGCGCTCCGCATGGGAAGCGATGCTCAACACTGTTTTGAGGATCATCACATAAGATAGGAGAATGAGCAGGAAGTCCAACCCCACTGAAGAGATTGTTATAAAGAAGCCATAGATGATGTTGGCTCTGATATCCGAACAAGCCAACGTCATGACCTCCTGGTTCAGGCAGTAGGAATGGGAAAGGATGTTGGCCTGACAATATCGGTACTGTGTCAGGAGAATGGGTAGTGGGAATATTAGGGCCACACCTCTTAAAAGACACACCAGTCCCATCTTGACTATTCTTGGTGGGGTTAAGATGGAATCATATCTGAGTGGTTTAGAGATTGCAACAAAGCGGTCAAAAGCCATGCACAAGAGCACGGAGGATTCAGTGTACATAAGCGAATGGATAAAGAATAGCTGGGCAAAGCAGGCATCGTGGCTGATCTCCCTAAAGTTAAACAAGAGTATGCCCAGTGTTGTCGGCATGGTAGATATTGATAAACCAAGGTCTGTGATGGCCAACATGGAAAGGAAAATGTACATTGGCTCATGGAGGGATGGATCTGCTTTTATAATGAACAGAATGAATGAATTTCCTAATATCGAAGTAACATACATTAAGCAGAAGGGGATGGAAATCCAGACATGGACATCTTCCAGCCCAGGTATTCCAGTGAGGAGGAACACTGCAGGTGGCAATTTGGTGTCATTGACAGCTGACATGATGCACTGGGCAGGTCTAAGATGTTTTGAATTTCACTTCCTGAAAGGAAAAATAACAGGAAACTGGTTGATATTGAATGAGACATCATTCTGCTCTCAGTGCAAATCTAGAGACTTTCAGGGACTCAAGCAAGATCAGGATAAACATAGTCTTGGATTTACACTTGATGATTACCTGGTCCATGCATTCCCTCTGAAGCACCTGGCATATGCCACTGTTGAAAGACAGGATACTGGGATCATTGGTTTCAACTATATTCATTCTTATGTACACCACCTATACAAAGACAGGAATTCCCAGACTGCCTCAGACCTATAGTCCATCTAGCCCAGTATCTAGTGGCCAGTACCAGAAGCTTCTGAGGAAGGTAAAAGAAGCCCTGTGAGATAACCTGTGACCAGAGAAAGCTTCCTCCTGATACGCACTGGTTAGACAAATTTTATGGTGTAAATCAGTAAAGTTAATTGCTCTCCTAAGACTATTAAAAAGATCCTCACTACTGTAATTAAAATTTCTGATTACCCATATAAACACCAAGTCCCTCTTTGAATCCTACTAAACTCTTGATCCCATTGATATCTTGTGGCTGTGAGTTTCACAGCCTACTTCAGCACTCTGTGATTCAATAATTGTGACCTTGTTGACCACATGGTGAATATGGTCACTGTATTCATCTGTCCTGCACTGATGCTTTTTATAAATAGGTTTCATTCCCTCATTATATTTTTTTTAAAAAAATTCTACTAGTGAGACCCCAAATTATGCCACTGCCTCTTTGCAGTACACAGAGTAATTTCTTAGGGCCAGGTTCTGAATTCAGAAACGTCAACTGCAACTGCAACACCATCACTCCAGATTTACACGTGTAAATTTGATTAGAATCGAGCTCTATTAACATTCACTTACCAAATACTCTTGGTGATACACTCTGACCTCCAAGAATCCCTCCAAAAGAATCTGAATGTTTTGCCCCACCAATGTTGTCTGAAGTCTGAAGTCGATCATCCCACAGGCTTCTCTTTATCCTCACAGGACCCCGATCCTCTCCTCATGTGTGGGGACTGTAGATCTTTGGCAAGTTCCAAGCTAACACAGTGAGAAACTTCAGCTGGGTGGGGGAGGGATTGGTGACCCAAATGGTGAACAGTGCAACACCAGTGTGACATGGTGCTGAAAAGAATTGCTTAGTCTGCCCTCTGTCATGCCAACTCCAATTTAGGGAGGGAAATTAGAACTGGCTGGAGAGAAACCTGCACCTAATAAGAGAACCAGAGACAGCTGCCTGCCCAGTTAGCCTTGAGGTTGCATTAGGAGCTGAGAGGTGGGAATCCAGGAGCGGGAGACAAGAGGTAGTAGTAGAGTGATAGCTCCACCCTCCTGGGTGCAGATGCTAAAAGACAAGCTTGGTACGGTGAAAAAGTGGTTGGAGCACAACCTGTAAATAAAGCTGCACCAGTGGTTCCAGAACTGAGGGTCTCCCTCTGACTTTGTGAATGCAGCAGAAGCAGGGCATGCACTGCAACACCCTGCTACACTAATATCAATTTCTGCAAATTACTGCAGCGATGGTCGTGTAACCAATGAGGGGCTTAAATTATATACTTCCACTATATAATCGCCTTGACTGCACCTCATCTCTACTCTTTGCTGAAACACAGACCAGCGGTTCTCTTGTTTCATGACTTTTTGGAATGTCTTGAACAATAATACCAGAATTGTTGTGTGCATAATTCTGAATGTAAGTGTTACAAACAGCTACTGGTCTCTTACCAGAAGACATAATCATACAACTGCTCACTGAATGAAGACTTAATAGCACAAACCCATTGCAAACAGAGTTTGGAATACCTCTGAAATATTTTCTAAAGCAAAAGCCATTAAGTAGTAAAGTTACTCCTGCTCCAACAGCTCTGCTGCTGGCTTTCGACAGACATGCATGTAATGAACATTTGTTTTGTAGTAATTGTATTTTGATTAAAAGTTTTGGCATAACATTTCTAGAACCATATTTTAGCACACACATTCTTTCTCAGGTGAGAGGGGGATCTAAAATATAAACAAAATGCGAACCAAAAACTGGGGAATCCTTTGCAGCTGTTACCTTCTCTCTCCCTGGTTTCATAGCTGACTGGTTCTCCGCTGGTTTTGGGATGTAAATCTGCAACCTTTATTCAGAGTGGAGCAGGCTTTGGAATCAGCATATACAATGTTTATTCCTTGGGCTCTCACTTTCTAGTAAACTGGTTTTCAACCCTTATTATATCTGGATCCCTACAAAATTTGAAATGCAGGTGTGAATAAAAGGGTCTGGTCTAGTCCATTGCACAACCACCAGGTACACCCACTGCCCTAGTACATTGTAACCCAACACCTGTTACTCTGCTATGATTCGGGTTTGCGGGAAGAGAGTTTCAAAGTGAAATGCATGAATATTCATGGAAATCAAACTTCATTTCACACATGAAAATCATCTATTGATCTTTCTCTCTCTCTGACTGTCTGTGCACTGTATTATATAGTCCTAGTTTAACAGGAGGCTGCTGGAAAACAAAGAGGAAGGGAAACAATAGCTCAAGAAAAGCCAGCTCTCACTGCAGGGAGATGAAGAGAGAGCACCTGAGCTTCATGCTGAGACCATCCTATTTCCGGACTCCAGCCACGTTACACAGATTTTTTTGCCAGTGCTCGGAATCAGTTCAAAGGTTGGGCAGCTAGTGCTGTGAAAAATGTGCTTTAGAATCACACACACACACACACACAAACACAAAGCTTGGGGAAGTCAGAAACTGTTCATTCTTCCTGAGTCCCAAAGGATTGGGGGTGCTTGAGATAAGAGTTACTTACAGATTGTTGTTTTACAACACTTTTACTCTCCCATGTGATGCTTTTTTTCTACTGTTCAGATTAAACAACGATTTGGTTCAATAAGACTGTCTGGTCACCACACGTCACATACTCCCAAAGGGAAGAAGCAAAGTCACAGAATAAGTTTGACCTGCTGGGCAAGCCCAATTGACTCACAATGTGCTGTAGCCCAGGATCCAGTCTGAGGGTGGGAGAATGGTGGGAATCCACACAGGAGAGGGAAAGGGACGAGGCTGACATCTAGCATTCGGGGACCAGAGAGAGGGGCAGAGATGCAGGATGCCGTGTAACTGTGAGGGGTTTCTATAGGACAGAAACTCCCACAAGCAAATGAACATGAAGTGATTTGGGAAATTTCGCTCTTTTCAGGCCCAGAGCACATTGCACCTCTGGATATGGGACCCATTGGGAAATCCTGACTTGGGGCGTGGGGGTTAGGGGTAGGGTTCTGTGTCCCTGGAATAATCCCCCATGGAACAAGAACAGATGGAGTGGAGGATCCCCCAGATACCTAGTGGTGCCTGCTCTCCAGCCCCTGTCAATGGGTCATACCCACAGCCCAGCAGAGTCAGCTGCCGCTGCACAGAACATCTGCCCATCTCAACAGCTGGCAGCCTTTACCCTTCTTTTGGCATTTGAAAGATTTAGAGATAGAGAAACCTGCCAACGTACCCAAGGCCTGCGAGAAGGGGAGCAACTGCCAACAGAGATCTGCACCCTAACGGAGAAGGAGTCAGTGGAGAGCTTGCACAGGCAGCAGGCAGTGTCTGCTCAGACAGGCTGCCACTGTCCTTATGAAGCATGTTCCTTCATTTCCTTGGGGGCCACTTGGCCACCTGGGACTCTTAGCTGATTGGTTCAGTGTTTGCCAACTTTAACCCAATCATGTCCAATGGCAAACTGCAGGAAGCACAATGGTCTGTCCGCAGGGACCCAGTGGCCAATGCCAGGTGCTTCAGAAGGAGTGACATTACGAAACATTCAAGGAACTAAACTCCTCTATCACAAGGAAAAAGGAACCCAAGCCCAAGTCCTTTCCCAAATAATGACTCTGAGCCATGCTGTTTCCGTGAGCTCTCAGTATGACGCAGAATGAGCTAAGTGACCCACAGGAACTCGGGGCCTGAAGGACCTCCTGGTCTGTGAGACCAAGCCCCAGCTTTCACAAGTGACCCCGGCATATCCTCAAAGCAGACGCCTGTCAAGTTCCATTTTAAAATTAAAAAAAGGGGATAGAAATGAAGACATGGACGTCTGCCTACACAGGTATTCTGGTGAGAAGGAACACTGCAGGTTGCAATTTGGTGTCATTGACAGCTGGCATGGTATACTGTGTGGGTCCGAGGAGTTTAGAACTTTACTGTCTGAAAGGAAAAGTAATAGGAAACTAGATAATATTGAATGAAACATCATTCTGCTCTCAGTGAATGTCTAGAGTCTTCCAGAAAGCCAAAGAAGATCAACAAAAATATAGTCTTGGATTCACACATGATGATTACCTGTTCTGTTCATTCCCTCTGAAGCCTCTGGCATTGGGCCTGTGAAAGACAGGATCCTGGGCTAGATAGACCGTTGGTCTGACACAATATGTCTGCTCTTATATTCTTATTTTCACCATTGATAGGTATTACCAGACTGGATCAGACCTGTAGTCCCTTTAGTCCAGTATCCAGTGGCCAGAACTAGTTTCTCCAAAGGAAGGTAGTAGAAACCCTGCAATAGACAGCTATGAGATAACCTGCTCCCAGGAAAAGTTTCCTCCTAAAACACACTAATTAGACATCTTTTGTGTGTAAATCAGGAAGGTTTATAGCCCTCCCAAGACTTTTAAAAAAATCCTTACTTCTATAGTTCGATATTCTGGTTGCCCATATGAGCATCCAGTCCCCCTTTGAATCCTCTTAAACTCTTGGTCCCATTAATATCTTGGGGCTTTGAGTTCCACAGCCTAACTGAACATTGTGTGATTGTATAGTTGTGACCTTCATACAGACACCATTCTGGTCCTCCTCTTCTGACTGTGGCGCCATAGTATTATTCCAGGTGTATAAAAACATGGTGAAAATAGTCTTTGTATTTATCTGTCCTGCACTGCTGTTTTTTATAAATGTGTTTAATTTACTTATATATTTTTTTTTATTTTCTCCACTCTCGAGAGTCTAAATTACGAAACTGCCTCTTTTCAGGACATGGGATCAATTCTTAAGGCAAGGTTCTGTGTTCAGTAACATTGACTTTAACAGCATCACTCCAGCTTTACAGGTGTAAATTTGATCAGAACCGGGCTCTCTTAACTTTCACTTACCAAATGCTCTAGGTGAAAGGTTGTTTGTGCGTTGTGTGAAGTACTGACTTTTGTGTATCTTTTGCATGCTGCCTATTCATTTCACTTGGTGACCCCTAGTTCTCATTCATTTCTCTTCATGTGGAAGCAGTTCCATACCCCTAATCATTTTTGTTGCCCTTTTCAGTACCTTTTTCAATGGCAATGTATCTTTCTGAGAGGAGGCGACCAGATCTGCTCACAGTATTCATGATGTGGGCGTACCTTGAATTTATAAACAGGCAATAACATATTTTCTGTCTTATTATCTATCCCTTTCCTAATGATTCCCAACAGTCTGTTAGCTTTTTTTGTTGCCACTGCACACTGAGGGGATGTTTTCAGAGACGTATTCCCAATGACTCCAAGATCTCTTTCTTGAATGTTAACGGCTAATTTAGATGCCATCATTTTATTTGTTTAGTTGAGATTCTCTTTTCCAATGTATATTGCTTTGCATTTATCAACACTGAATTTCATCTGCCATTTTGTTGCCCAGTCACCCAGTTTTGTGGGATCCCTCTGTATCTCTTTGCAGTTTGCTTTGGAGTTAAGTATTGTGAGTAGTTTTGCATCATCTGCAAATTTTGCCACCTCACTGTTTACCCCTTTTTCCAGATCATTTATGAGTATATTGAAAAGTACTGGTCCCAGGACAGACTCCTGGGGACACCACTATTTATCTCTATCCATTCTGAAAATGGCCATTTATTCCTATCCATTTTTCCTATCTTTTAACCGGTTACTGATCCAGGAGAGGATCTTCCCTCTTAATCCATGACTGCTTACTTGGCTTAAGAGCCATTAGTGAGAGACCTTGTCAAAGACTTTATGAAAATCTAAATACACTGCATCCACTGGATTATCCTTGTCCACATGTTGTTAACCCCACCAAATAATTCTAATAGATTGGTGTGCCATGAGTTCCCTTTACAAAAACCATGTTGGCTCTTCCCCAACAAACCATGTTCATTTATGTTTCTGGTGATTCTTGTCTTTACTATTTTTTCAGCCAATTCGCTTTGTACTAAAGTTTGGCTTACCCGCCTGTAATTGCCAGGATTACCTCTGGAGCCTTTTTTAATAATTGGTGTCACATTAGCTATCCTCCAGTCATCTGATATAGAAGCTCATTGAAATGATAGGTTACATACCACAGCTGGTATTTCTGCAATTTCACATTTGAATTCCTTCAGAACTCTTGAGTGAATCCCATCTGGTCCTGGTGATTTATTACTGTTTAATTTATATATTTGTTTCAATACCTCCTCTAAGAACAACTCATTGTGGGACGGTTCCTCAGATTTGTCACTGAAAAAGAATGGCTCAGGTTTGGGAATTTCCATCACGTCCTCAGCTGTGAACACCGATGCAGAGAATTCATTTAGTTCTTTTAATCCTTCCTCATGCACCAAACCCTCCAAGGGCCTGTTAAAAGAAGGGGGATGGGTGTGAGCACTGCTTATAGGTATTTGGGAGGCATAGGCACAAAAGGAGGAGAGGAATTATTTGTTGAGCTCTTGCCAGAGAGAAGAGGAGGTGTATGACTGGGCGTCATGAGAGGAAACTGCATAAAGGGACATTCAGGCTGCTTAGAGTTCAGTTGCCCCTGCTGATATTTGCCCATGGGAGCCAGAATTGCCAGCTTGGGTCACAGGAAGGGGGGAAGCTGTGGAGACAACGGCAATGTTACACTGACTTCAAGGAAGCGGAAATGAGCATAAGGGTTTCCTAAACTCCTCTTTTGCTGACCTGTACAAGTAGCCCTTTCCCCTGTTTTCTGGGGAAGGCCCAGCACACAGAAAAGTTCATCTGGAAAAAAGCATTCCATGAGTAAAACCAAACCGAGCCTGTGCTATAAACACCTGGCTTCTTTCCTCCCCCGCTCTCTGAAGCAAAAAACCATTTCAACTGTCCTGAGAGCTGTATATATGGGGCTCTGGCTTCACCTCCTGATTATAATAACCACACCCAGGGGAGGGGATCCTGTTATAAATGGCCTACTCTCCATTTTGAATCCAGACACAGGCTGTGCTGCAGAGAGTGGTGGGTGGGAGGCAAGTGTTTACGCTCTGCTGGGGGAGGAAAAGGAAGAACAGTGAGAGGGGAGATCGTGTGTTTAGTTAGTCTGTAGCTGAAGAGCAAATGTGGGGAAATTCAGAGGGCTTCTCTAGTGTGGCATCCGGAGCAGCAGCTTCCATTGGCTTTCTTAGGAAGAGAGAGGATGGTCTCATGATTAAGGCAGTTCAGTGCTGCCATGGAGAACTGGATTCTATTCTTGCCTCTGCCACAGAGTTCCTGTGTGATGTAGGCAGGTCACTTAAAGCAAATCTGTCACTAATTGTGATCCTCATATTCTGGGTGTTTCATTTGAGACCCTGGATCTGATTCGCAGAAGCGCTGAGCACTCACTGCTGCCACTGTAAACTCTATTTTGAACGCATGAAGTGCTGTGTAATGCTAAGTATTCTGAAGAACCCCATCCCCGGTGTCTCAGATTGGCCACCCCAAAGTAGGGGATACTCTTCGCCTCATTTCCCCATCTCTACAATGGACAGAATAGCTGACAGTCAACTCATTAATGTTTGTGAAGCACTCATAGGGAAATTAAGGCAGATACTGCAGCGATAAGCCCCATAGGATAGCCCAGGAGGAAATGAATTACTCTGTTTTCAGTGCAGGGTTTAAACAGAGTGCAGTGAATAAGGTCAGGGTCACACGCTGATAAAAGGGGCAAAATCAGATTTTGAATAGCTGTTCATTAAGTGTGCACTGTCCATTCTATGCACTGACTGAGGCAGAGGTCCTGTGGAAAAATGATATGTGACGTAATAAAAATTGTATCATAATGTGTGCATCCAAGGAGGTCTGGCAGGCAATCTTAATTCTGTCACCCTCTAACTTCTAAGTGCATGACATTGAGTGCATTGAGTGCAGGAGATGTCAGCTGTGAACCAGACGGTCCTCAGCCACTTGGCCTTCATCCTCACAGGAATTCCTAGGCTGGCGTATGGTCCTCCCTCTGTGCTCAGTGTATGTTATAGCAATCTTGGGGGTAACTACATTATCCTAGCTGTCATATGGATGTATCATAGACTCCACCTCTCTATGTACTATTTCCTTTTGATTCTGGCATTGGCAGACTTGGGCTGATCTGTCTCCACACTACCTACCATGCTGAGCATCTTCCGGTTGAATTCCAGATCCATCGATATCAATGCCTGTGTTATCCAGATGAATTTCATCCATGCCTTCTCCGCCATGTCCGGGGTCATAGTGGGTCCCTTACAGAATGGGGGAGGCAAACTAGTGACGATGACGTAGAAAAAGCCCAAGTATTCAATGCTTTTTTTGACTCTGGCTTCAGAGACAAGGTCAGCTCCCAGACTACTTCCCCGGGCAGCACAGTATGGGGAGAAGGTGAGCAGTGCTGAAAGAACAGGTTCAATACTATTTAGAAAGGCTGGACATGCACAAGTCCATGGAGCTGGGTGCATTGCATCTGAGGGTGCTGAGAGAGTTGCATGATGGGATCGAAGAGCCAATGGCCATTATCCTTGAAAACTCATGGTGATCAGGGGAGGTCCAAGATGACTGGAAAAAGACAAACACGGTGCCTATCTTCAAAAAAGGGAAGGACGATCAGGGTAACTACAGACCAGTCAGCCTCACCTCAGTCCCTGGAAAAATCATGAGGCAGGTCCTCAAGGAATCCATTTTGAAGCACTTGGAGGAGAGGAAGGTGATCAGGAACAGTCAGCATGGATTCACCAAGGGCAAGTCATACCTGACCAACCTGATGGCCTTCTATGATGAGATGATTGATTCTGTGGATGTGGGGAAAGCAGAGAATATTATATTACTTAATTTTAGCAAAGCTTTTGCTATGCCTTTGCCAACAAGTTACAGAAGTATGGGTTGGATGAATGGACTAGAAGGTGGGTAGAAAGCTGTCTAAGTCATCGGGCTCAACAGGTTGTGATCAACAGCTCAGTGTCTAGTTGGCAGCTGGTCACAGGTGGAGTGCCCCAGGGGTCAGTCCTGGGGCTGGTTTTGTTCAACATCTTCATTAATGATCTGAAGGATGGCGTGGGGTGTTGTATGCATAATGACACTTGCATCCTGGCATCCAGCATGAGTCTGACCCTTTTGACAGATCCTTAGCGATTCCCTGTCTGCTAAGGCTTGGATTTTCAAAGGTGCCTCAAGGAGCTGGATGTAGAAAATCACAGTGTAAACGTGCCCAGTAAGAGGCTGCATTAAAAGGAAAGCTCTGGTGTGGTCAGCCAGGGCAGGCATGAGACAGACCCAGGCTGATCTTTGACATCAGACAGAGGAAATTTATTCTGTCTCTCTCGCTCTGGTGGAAGTAAATATCCTGCTTTACTGAGAAGGCAGAATGCAGTGAGAATAGAAGAGGCACATGGACGTTTCTGAAAAACCATATATGGTGCGACGTTATGGATCAGAGTGAGAATCTGAGAAGAGGTCAGATGGCAGTAGCAGGAAAGAGAGTGCCCTCCTTGCAGTACAGATTTACCCCAAACATTGCAGGCCCCATGGCTGGGGAGCCACCGAGTTGCTCTCTTGTATTTTCACCAGCACAATACTCCTGTCTGAAGGTTTCCTGGTGTCACTGAAATCAGGGTGCTCCAGCTGAGGGACCTAGCACATGTCGATCACACTGTCAGATCCTCAGCTGCTGTGACTGATGTCACACCAATGAATTCAGTGGTTTGATACCAGCTAAGGATAGTGTCGAGTAGCCCTTTAAATGACCCAACCCTTCTCTATTCTCTCTGTCACATTTACTTGCATTTTACCCCCTTTAATATGCCAAGAGAAAGGCCCTCTGCCCTTTCTACTGGGGGGTTATCCCACAGCCTGGCCCATCTCTGTGTCACGAGATTTTCCCTGATAATTGACCTAAATTTTCCTTTCTTTATTTCATCCCATTCTTTCCTGTTATTCCAGCTTTACTTATGTCAGGTCATTGCTCTTCTCCCTGATAAATTAGACTCAGACGACGTCTCACTCCACGGTGTAACTGAATCTGATTTATAACTGAATGCATGTACTACTGCAGAATTGTCCCAGGGGCTCCTGCTCTGTTTCCAAA
>NW_027133827.1:0-12991 GCF_026122565.2 Emydura macquarii macquarii | reverse complement strand
TTGAGCTTTTCTCATCAAAGCCAATATGGGAAAAACAACGAGGGTTCCGCGGTACTCTAAAGACTTTAGTCTTTAGAGTGCCGCGGTAACCCTCATTGCCGAAAACAATGTAGATGCTTCTACACTGTGAGCTTTTGTTATCAAAGCCAATATGGCAAAAACAACGAGGGTTCCGCGGCACTCTAAAGACTTTAGTCTTTAGAATGCCACAAACCCTCGTTGCGGAAAACAATGTAGATGCTTCTACACTTTGAGCTTTTGTTATCAAAGCCAATATGGCAAAAACAACGAGGTTCGCGGCACTCTAAAGACTAAAGCCGAAAACAATTTAGATGCTTCTACAATTGAGCTTTTGTTATCAAAGCCAATGTGGCATCAAAGCCAGTATGGCAAAAACAACAAGGGTTTCGGCACTCTAAAGACTTTAGTCTTTAGAGTGCCGCGGAACCCTCGTTGCCGAAAACAATGTAGATGCTTCTACATTTTGAGCTTTTGTTATCAAAGCCAATGTGGCATCAAAGCCAATATGGCAAAATCAACGAGGGTTCCGCGGCACTCTAAAGACTTCAGTCTTTAGAGTGCCGCGGGACCCACGGTGCCGCAAACAATGTAGATTCTTATACACAATGTGCTTTTTTTATCAAAGCCAATATGGCAAAAACAAAGAGGGTTCGGCGGCACTCTAGTCTTCAGAGTGCCGCGGAACCCTCGTAGCCGAGAAACAATGTAGATGCTTCTACACTTTGAGCTTTTGTTATCAAAGCCAATATGGCAAAAATAACGGGGTTCCGCGGCACTCTAAAGACTATAGTCTTTAGAGTGCCGCGGAACCTCGTTGCCGAAAACAATGTAGCTGCTTCTACATTTTGAGCTTTTGTTATCAAAGCCAATGTGGCATCAAAGCCAATATGGCAAAAACAACGAGGGTTCCGCGGCACTCTAAAGACTTTAGTCTTTACAGTGCCGGCGAACCCTCGTTACCGAAAACAATGTAGATGCTTCTACACATTGAGCTTTTGTTAACAACGCCAATATGGCAAAAACAACGAGGGTTCCGCGGCACTCTAAAGACTTTAGTCTTTAGAGTGCAGCCGAACCCTCATTGCCGAAAACAATGTAGATGCTTCTACACTTTGAGCTTTTGTCATCAAAGCCAATATGGGAAAAACAACGAGGGTTCCGCGGTACTCTAAAGACTTTAGTCTTTAGAGTGCCGCGGAACCCTCGTTGCCGAAAAACAATGTAGATGCTTCTACATTTTGAGCTTTTGTTATCAAAGCCAATGTGGCATCAAAGCCAATATGGCAAAAACAACGAGGGTTCCGCGGCACTTAGTCTTTAGAGTGCTGCGGAACCCTCGCTGCCGAAAAAAATGTAGATGCTTCAAAACTTTGAGCTTTTGTTATCAAAGCCAATATGGCAAAAACAACGAGGGTTCCGCGGCACTCTAAATACTTTAGTCTTTAGAGTGCCGGGGAACCCTCGTTGCCAAAACAATGTAGATGCTTCTACACATTGAGCTTTTGTTATCAAAGGCAATATGGCAAAAACAACGAGGGTTCCGCGGTACTCTAAAGACTTTAGTCTTTAGAGTGCCGGCGAACCCTCTTTGCCGAAAACAATGTAGATGCTTCTGCACTTTGAGCTTTTGTTATCAAAGCCTATATCGCAAAAACAACGAGGGTTCCGCGGTACTCAAAAGACTTTAGTCTTTAGAGTGCCGCCGAACCCTCATTGCCGAAAACAATGTAGATGCTTCTACACTTTGAGCTTTTCTCATCAAAGCCAATATGGGAAAAACAACGAGGGTTCCGCGGTACTCTAAAGACTTTAGTCTTTAGAGTGCCGCGGAACCCTCATTGCCGAAAACAATGTAGATGCTTCTACACTGTGAGCTTTTGTTATCAAAGCCAATATGGCAAAAACAACGAGGGTTCCGCGGCACTCTAAAGATTTTAGTCTTTAGAATGCCACAAACCCTCGTTGCGGAAAACAATGTAGATGCTTCTACACTTTGAGCTTTTGTTATCAAAGCCAATATGGCAAAAACAACGAGGGTTCCGCGGCACTCTAAAGACTAAAGCCGAAAACAATTTAGATGCTTCTACAATTGAGCTTTTGTTATCAAAGCCAATGTGGCATCAAAGCCAGTATGGCAAAAACAACAAGGGTTCCGCGGCACTCTAAAGACTTTAGTCTTTAGAGTGCCGCGGAACCCTCGTTGCCGAAAACAATGTAGATGCTTCTACATTTTGAGCTTTTGTTATCAAAGCCAATGTGGCATCAAAGCCAATATGGCAAAATCAACGAGGGTTCCGCGGCACTCTAAAGACTTCAGTCTTTAGAGTGCCGCGAAAAAACAATGTAGATGCTTCTACACTTTGAGCTTTTGTTATCAAAGCCAATATGGCAAAAACAAAGAGGGTTCGGCGGCACTCTAGTCTTCAGAGTGCCGCGGAACCCTCGTAGCCGAGAACAATGTAGATGCTTCTACACTTTGAGCTTTTGTTATCAAAGCCAATATGGCAAAAATAACGAGGGTTCCGCGGTACTCTAAAGACTTTAGTCTTTAGAGTGCCGCGGAACCCTCGTTGCCGAAAACAATGTAGCTGCTTCTACATTTTGAGCTTTTGTTATCAAAGCCAATGTGGCATCAAAGCCAATATGGCAAAAACAACGAGGGTTCCGCGGCACTCTAAAGACTTTAGTCTTTACAGTGCCGGCGAACCCTCGTTGCCGAAAACAATGTAGATGCTTCTACACATTGAGCTTTTGTTATCAACGCCAATATGGCAAAAACAACGAGGGTTCCGCGGCACTCTAAAGACTTTAGTCTTTAGAGTGCAGCCGAACCCTCATTGCCGAAAACAATGTAGATGCTTCTACACTTTGAGCTTTTGTCATCAAAGCCAATATGGGAAAAACAACGAGGGTTCCGCGGTACTCTAAAGACTTTAGTCTTTAGAGTGCCGCGGAACCCTCGTTGCCGAAAACAATGTAGATGCTTCTACATTTTGAGCTTTTGTTATCAAAGCCAATGTGGCATCAAAGCCAATATGGCAAAAACAACGAGGGTTCCGCGGCACTTAGTCTTTAGAGTGCTGCGGAACCCTCGCTGCCGAAAAAAATGTAGATGCTTCAAAACTTTGAGCTTTTGTTATCAAAGCCAATATGGCAAAAACAACGAGGGTTCCGCGGCACTCTAAATACTTTAGTCTTTAGAGTGCCGGGGAACCCTCGTTGCCGAAAACAATGTAGATGCTTCTACACTTTGAGCTTTTGTTTTCAAAGCCAATATGGCAAAAACAACTAGGGTTCAGCGGCATTCTAGTCTTCAGAGTGCCGTGGAACCCTCGTAGCCGAAAACAATGTAGATGCTTCTACACTTTGAGCTTTTGTTATGAAAGCCAATATGGCAAAAACAACGAGGGGTTCCGCGGAACTCTAAAGACTTTATTGTTTAGAGTGCCGCGGAACCCTCATTGCCGAAAACAATGTAGATGCTTCTACATTTTGAGCTTTTGTTATCAAAGCCAATGTGGCATCAAAGCCAATATGGCAAAAACAACGAGGGTTCCGCGGTACTCTAAAGACTTTAGTCTTTAGAGTGCCGCGGAAACCTCATTGCCGAAAACAAAGTAGATGCGTCTACATAGTGAGCTTTTGTTATCAAAGCCAATGTGGCAACAACGCCACGATGGCAAAAACACCGAGGGTTCCGCGGTACTCTAAAGACTTTAGTCTTTAGAGTGCCGTGGAACCCTCGTTGCCGAAAACAATGTAGATGCTTCTACACTTTGAGCTTTTTTATCAAAGCCAATATGGCAAAAACAACGAGTGTTCAGCGGCACTCTAGTCTTCAGAGTGCCGTGGAACCCTCGTTGCCGAAAACAATGTAGATGCTTCTACACTTTGAGCTTTTGTTATGAAAGCCAATATGGCAAAAACAACGAGGGTTCCGCGGCACTCTAAAGACTTTATTGTTTAGAGTGCCGCGGAACCCTCGTTGCCGAGAACAATGTAGATGCTTCTACACTTTGAACTTTTGTTATCAAAGCCAATATGGCAAAATTAACGAGGGTTCCGCGGTACTCTAAAGACTTTAGTCTTTAGAATGCCGCGGAACCCTCGTTGCCGAAAACAATGTAGCTGCTTCTACATTATTAGCTTTTGTTATCAAAGCCAATGTGGCATCAAAGCCAATATGGCAAAAACAACGAGGGTTCCGCGGCACTCTAAAGACTTTAGTCTTTAGAGTGCCGCGTAACCCTCGTTGCCGAAAACAATGTAGATGCTTCTACACATTGAGCTTTTTTATCAAAGCCAATATGGCAAAAACAACGAGGGTTCCGCGGCACTCTAAAGACTTTAGTCTTTAGAGTTCCGCCGAACCCTCATTGCCGAAAACAATGTAGATGCTTCTAAACTTTGAGCTTTTGTCATCAGAGCCAATATGGGAAAAACAACGAGGGTTCCGCGGTACTCTAAAGACTTTAGTCTTTAGAGTGCCGCAGAACCCTCGTTACCGAAAACAATGTAGATGCTTCTACACTTTGAGCTTTTGTTATCAAAGCCATTATGGCAAAAACAACGAGGGTTCCGTTGCACTCTAAAGACTTTAGTCTTTAGAGTGCCACGGAACACTCGTTGCCGAAAACAATGTAGATGCTTCTACACTGTGAGCTTTTGTTATCAAAGCCAATATGGCAAAAACAACGAGGGTTCCGCGGCACTCTAAAGACTTTAGTCTTTAGAATGCCACAAACCCTCGTTGCGGAAAACAATGTAGATGCTTCTACACTTTGAGCTTTTGTTATCAAAGCCAATATGGCAAAAACAACGAGGGTTCCGCGGCACTCTAAAGACTAAAGCCGAAAACAATTTAGATGCTTCTACACTTTGAGCTTTTGTTATCAAAACCAATGTGGCATCAAAGCCAATATGGCAAAAACAACGAGGGTTCCGCGGCACTCTAAAGACTTTAGTCTTTAGAGTGCCGCGTAACCCTCGTTGCCGAAAACAATGTAGATGCTTCTACATTTTGAGCTTTTGTTATCAAAGCCAATGTGGCATCAAAGCCAATATGGCAAAAACAACGAGGGTTCCGCGGTACTCTAAAGACTTTAGTCTTTAGAGTGCCGCGGAACCCTCATTGCCGAAAACAAAGTAGATGCTTCTACATTTTGAGCTTTTGTTATCAAAGCCAATGTGGCATCAAAGCCAACATGGCAAAAACAACGAGGGTTCCGCGGTACTCTAAAGACTTTAGTCTTTAGAGTGCCGCGGAACCCTCGTTGCCGAAAACAATGTAGATGCTTCTACACTTTGAGCTTTTTTTATCAAAGCCAATATGGCAAAAACAACGAGTGTTCAGCGGCACTCTAGTCTTCAGAGTGCCGTGGAACCCTCGTTGCCGAAAACAATGTAGATGCTTCTACACTTTCAGCTTTTGTTATCAAAGCCAATATGGCAAAAACAACGAGGGTTCCGTGGCACTCTAAAGACTTTATTGTTTAGAGTGCCGCGGAACCCTCGTTGCCGAACAATGTAGATGCTTCTACACTTTGAGCTTTTGTTATCAAAGCCAACATGGCAAAAATAACGAGGGTTCCGCGGTACTCTAAAGACTTTAGTCTTTAGAATGCCGCGGAACCCTCGTTGCCGAAAACAATGTAGCTGCTTCTACATTTTGAGCTTTTGTTATCAGAGCCAGTGTGGCATCAAAGCCAATATGGCAAAAACAACGAGGGTTCCGCGGCACTCTAAAGACTTTATTCTTTATAGTGCCGGCGAACCCTCGTTGCCGAAAACAATGTAGATGCTTCTACACTTTGAGCTTTTGTTTTCAAAGCCAATATGGCAAAAACAACAAGGGTTCAGCGGCACTCTAGTCTTCAGATTGCCGTGGAACCCTCGTAGCCGAATACAATATAGCTGCTTCTACACTTTGAGCTTTTGTTATGAAAGCCAATATGGCAAAAACAACGAGGGTTCCGCGGAACTCTAAAGACTTTAGTCTTTAGAGTGCCGCGGAACCCTTGTTGCCGAAAACAATGTAGATGCTTCTACACTTTGAGCTTTTGTTATCAAAGCCAATATGGCAAAAACAACGAGGGTTCCGCGGCACTGTAAAGACTTTATTGTTTAGAGTGCCGCGGAACCCTCGTTGCCGAAAACAATGTAGATGCTTCTACATTTTGAGCTTTTGTTATCAAAGCCAATGTGGCATCAAAGCCAATATGGCAAAAACAACGAGGGTTCCGCGGAACTCTAAAGACTTTAGTCTTTAGAGTGCCGCGGAACCCTCGTTGCCGAAAACAATGTAGATGCTTCTACACTTTGAGCTTTTGTTATCAAAGCCAATATGGCAAAAACAAAGAGGGTTCGGCGGCACTCTAGTCTTCAGAGTGCCGCGGAACCCTCGTAGCCGAAAACAATGTAGATGCTTCTACACTTTGAGCTTTTGTTATCAAAGCCAATATGGCAAAAACAACGAGGGTTCCGCGGTACTCTAAAGACTTTAGTCTTTAGAGTGCCGCGGAACCCTCGTTCCCGAAAACATTGTAGATTCTTCTAAACTTGGAGCTTTTTTTATCAAAGCCATTGTGGCATCAAAGCCAATATGCCAAAAACACCTAGGGTTCCGTGGCACTCTAAAGCCTTTAGTCTTTATAGTGCCGCGGAACCCTCGTTGCCGAAAACAATGTAGATGCTTCTACACTTTGAGCTTTTGTTATCAAAGCCAATATGGCAAAAACAACGAGGGTTCCGCGGCACTCTAAAGACTTTAGTCTTTAGAGTGCCGCAAACCCTCGTTGCCGAAAACAATGTAGATGCTTCTACACTTTGAGCTTTTGTTATCAAAGCCAATATGGCAAAAACAACGAGGGTTCCGCGGCACTCTAAAGACTTTAGTCTTTAGAGTGCCGCGGAACCCTCGTTATCGAAAACAATGTAGATGCTTCTACATTTTGAGCTTTTGTTATCAAAGCCAATGTGGCATCAAAGCCAATATGGCAAAAACAACGAGGGTTCCGCGGCACTTAGTCTTTAGAGTGCTGCGGAACCCTCGTTGCCGAGAACAATGTAGATGCTTCAACACTTTGAGCTTTTGTTATCAAAGCCAATATGGCAAAAACAACGAGGGTTCCGCGGCACTCTAAATACTTTAGTCTTTAGAGTGCCGCGGAACCCTCGTTGCCGAAAACAATGTAGATGCTTCTACACTTTGAGCTTTTGTTTTCAAAGCCAATATGGCAAAAACAACGAGGGTTCAGCGGCATTCTAGTCTTCAGAGTGCCGTGGAACCCTCGTAGCCGAAAACAATGTAGATGCTTCTACACTTTGAGCTTTTGTTATGAAAGCCAATATGGCAAAAACAACGAGGGGGTTCCGCGGAACTCTAAAGACTTTATTGTTTAGAGTGCCGCGGAACCCTCATTGCCGAAAACAATGTAGATGCTTCTACATTTTGAGCTTTTGTTATCAAAGCCAATGTGGCATCAAAGCCAATATGGCAAAAACAACGAGGGTTCCGCGGTACTCTAAAGACTTTAGTCTTTAGAGTGCCGCGGAACCCTCATTGCCGAAAACAATGTAGATGCTTCTACATTTTGAGCTTTTGTTATCAAAGCCAATGTGGCATCAAAGCCAACATGGCAAAAACAACGAGGGTTCCGCGGTACTCTAAAGACTTTAGTCTTTAGAGTGCCGCGGAACCCTCGTTGCCGAAAACAATGTAGATGCTTCTACACTTTGAGCTTTTTTTATCAAAGCCAATATGGCAAAAACAACGAGTGTTCAGCGGCACTCTAGTCTTCAGAGTGCCGCGGAACCCTCGTAGCCGAAAACAATGTAGATGCTTCTACACTTTGAGCTTTTGTTATAAAAGCCAATATGGCAAAAACAACGAGGGTTCCGCGGAACTCTAAAGACTTTAGTCTTTAGAGTGCCGCGGAACCCTCGTTGCCGAAAACAATGTAGATGCTTCTACACTTTGAGCTTTTGTTATCAAAGCCAATATGGCAAAAACAACGAGGGTTCCGCGGCACTCTAAAGACTTTAGTCTTTAGAGTGCCGTAGATGCTTCTACACTTTGAGCTTTTGTTATCAAAGCCAATATGGCAAAAACAACGAGGGTCCGCGGCACTCTAAAGACTTTAGTCTTTAGAGTTCCGAAAACAATGTAGATGCTTCTACATTTTGAGCTTTTGTTATCAAAGCCAATGTGGCATCAAAGCCAATATGGCAAAAACAACGAGGGTTCCGCGGCACTCTAAAGACTTTAGTCTTTAGAGTGCCGCGGAACCCTCGTTGCCGAAAACAATGTAGATGCTTCTACACTTTGAGCTTTTTTTATCAAAGCAAATATGGCAAAAACAACGAGTGTTCCGCGGCACTCTAAAGACTTTAGTCTTTAGAGTGCCGCGGAACCCTCGTTGCCGAAAACAATGTAGATGCTTCTACACTTTGAGCTTTTGTTTTCAAAGCCAATATGGCAAAAACAACGAGGGTTCAGCGGCATTCTAGTCTTCAGAGTGCCGTGGAACCCTCGTAGCCGAAAACAATGTAGATGCTTCTACACTTTGAGCTTTTGTTATCAAAGCCAATATGGCAAAAACAACGAGGGTTCCGCGGAACTCTAAAGACTTTATTGTTTAGAGTGCCGCGGAACCCTCGTTGCCGAAAACAATGTAGATGCTTCTACATTTTGAGCTTTTGTTATCAAAGCCAATGTGGCATCAAAGCCAATATGGCAAAAACAACGAGGGTTCCGCGGCACTCTAAAGACTTTAGTCTTTAGAGTGCCGCGGAACCCTCATTGCCGAAAACAATGTAGATGCTTCTACACTTTGAGCTTTTGTTATCAAAGCCAATGTGGCATCAAAGCCAACATGGCAAAAACAACGAGGTTCCGCGGCACTCTAAAGACTTTAGTCTTTAGAGTGCCGCGGAACCCTCGTTGCCGAAAACAATGTAGATGCTTCTACACTTTGAGCTTTTGTTATCAAAGCCAATATGCCAATATGGCAAAAACAACGAGGGTTCAGCAGACTTTAGTCTTTAGAGTGCCGCGGAACCCTCGTTGCCGAAAACAATGTAGATGCTTCTACACTTTGAGCTTTTGTTATCAAAGCCAATATGGAAAAAACAACGAGGGTTCAGCGGCACTCTAGTCTTCAGAGTGCCGCGGAACCCTCCTTGCCGAAAACAATGTAGATGCTTCTACACTTTGAGCTTTTGTTATCAAAGCCAATATGGCAAAAACAACGAGGGTTCCGCGGCACTCTAAAGACTTTAGTCTTTAGAGTGCCGCGGAACCCTCGTTGCCGAAAACAATGTAGATGCTTCTACACTTTGAGCTTTTGTTATCAAAGCCAATATGGCAAAAACAACGAGGGTTCCGCGGCCCTCTAAAGACTTTATTGTTTAGAGTGCCGCGGAACCCTCGTTGCCGAAAACAATGTAGATGCTTCTACACTTTGAGCTTTTGTTATCAAAGCCAATGTGGCATCAAAGCCAATATGGCAAAAACAACGAGGGTTCCGCGGCACTCTAAAGACTTTAGTCTTTAGAGTGCCGCGGAACCCTCGTTGCCGAAAACAATGTAGATGCTTCTACACTTTGAGCTTTTGTTTTCAAAGCCAATATGGCAAAAACAACGAGGGTTCAGCGGCATTCTAGTCTTCAGAGTGCCGTGGAACCCTCGTAGCCGAAAACAATGTAGATGCTTCTACACTTTGAGCTTTTGTTATGAAAGCCAATATGGCAAAAACAACGAGGGGTTCCGCGGAACTCTAAAGACTTTATTGTTTAGAGTGCCGCGGAACCCTCATTGCCGAAAACAATGTAGATGCTTCTACATTTTGAGCTTTTGTTATCAAAGCCAATGTGGCATCAAAGCCAATATGGCAAAAACAACGAGGGTTCCGCGGTACTCTAAAGACTTTAGTCTTTAGAGTGCCGCGGAACCCTCATTGCCGAAAACAATGTAGATGCTTCTACATTTTGAGCTTTTGTTATCAAAGCCAATGTGGCATCAAAGCCAACATGGCAAAAACAACGAGGGTTCCGTGGCACTCTAAAGACTATAGTCTTTACAGTGTCGCGGAACCCGCGTTGCCGAAAACAATGTAGATGCGTCTACACTTTGAGCTTTTGTTATCAAAGCCAATATGGCAAAAACAACGAGGGTTCCGCGGCACTCTAAAGACTTTAGTCTTTAGAGTGCCCCGGAACCCTCGATGCGGAAAACAATGTAGATGCTTCTACACTTTGAGCTTTTGTTATCAAAGCCAATATGGCAAAAACAACGAGGGTTCCGCGGCACTCTAAAGACTTTATTGTTTAGAGTGCCGCGGAACCCTCGTTGCCGAAAACAATGTAGATGCTTCTACACTTTGAGCTTTTGTTATCAAAGCCAATATGGCAAAAACAACGAGGGTTCCGCGGCACTCTAAAGACTTTATTGTTTAGAGTGCCGCGGAGCCCTCGTTGCCAAGAACAATGTAGATGCTTCTACACTTTGAGCTTTTGTTATCAAAGCCAATGTGGCATCAAAGCCAATATGGCAAAAACAACGAGGATTCCGCGGCACTCTAAAGACTTTAGTCTTTAGAGTGCCGCGGAACCCTCGTTGCCGAAAACAATGTAGATGCTTCTACACTTTGAGCTTTTTTGTGGCATCAAAGCCAATATGGCAAAAACAACGAGTGTTCCGCGGCACTCTAAAGACTTTAGTCTTTAGAGTGCCGCGGAACCCTCGTTGCCGAAAACAATGTAGATGCTTCTACACTTTGAGCTTTTGTTTTCAAAGCCAATATGGCAAAAACAACAAGGGTTCAGCGGCACTCTAGTCTTCAGAGTGCCGCGGAACCCTCGTAGCCGAAAACAATGTAGATGCTTCTACACTTTGAGCTTTTGTTATCAAAGCCAATATGGCAAAAACAACAAGGGTTCAGCGGAACTCTAAAGACTTTAGTCTTTAGAGTGCCGCGGAACCCTTGTTGCCGAAAACAATGTAGATGCTTCTACACTTTGAGCTTTTGTTATCAAAGCCAATGTGGCATCAAAGCCAATATGGCAAAAACAACGAGGGTTCCGCGGCACTGTAAAGACTTTATTGTTTAGAGTGCCGCGGAACCCTCGTTGCCGAAAACAATGTAGATGCTTCTACATTTTGAGCTTTTGTTATCAAAGCCAATGTGGCATCAAAGCCAATATGGCAAAAACAACGAGGGTTCCGTGGCACTCTAAAGACTTTAGTCTTTAGAGTGCCGGCGAACCCTCGTTGCCGAAAACAATGTAGATGCTTCTACACTTTGAGCTTTTGTTATCAAAGCCAATATGGCAAAAACAACGAGGGTTCCGCGGCACTCTAAAGACTTTATTGTTTAGAGTGCCGCCGAACCCTCATTGCCGAGAACAATGTAGATGCTTCTACACTTTGAGCTTTTTATCAAAGTTATCAAAGCCAATATGGCAAAAACAACGAGGGTTCCGCGGTACTCTAAAGACTTTAGTCTTTAGAGTGCCGCGGAACCCTCGTTGCCGAAAAAATGTTAGATGTTTCTACATTTTGTGATTTTTTTATCAAAGCCATTGTGGCATCAAAGCCAATATGGCAAAAACAACGAGGGTTCCGCGGCACTTAGTCTTTAGAGTGCTGCGGAACCCTCTCTGCCTAAAACAATGTAGATGCTTCTACACTTTGAGCTTTTGTTATCCAAGCCAATATGGCAAAAACAAAGAGGGTTCTGCGGCAATTTAGTCTTCAGAGTGCCGCAGACACCTCGTAGCCGAAAACAATGTAGATGCTTCTACACTTTGAGCTTTTGTTATCAAAGCCAATATGGCAAAAACAACGAGGGTTCCGTTGCACTCTAAAGACTTTAGTCTTTAGAGTGCCACGGAACACTCGTTGCCGAAAACAATGTAGATGCTTCTACACTTTGAGCTTTTGTTATCAAAGCCAATATGGCAAAAACAACGAGGGATCCGCGGCACTCTAAAGACTTTAGTCTTTCAAGTGCCACAAACCCTCGTTGCGGAAAACAATGTAGATGCTTCTACACTTTGAGCTTTTGTTATCAAAGCCAATATGGCAAAAACAACGAGGGTTCCGCGGCACTCTAAAGACTTTAAAGTGCCGAAACCCTCGTTGCCGAAAACAATTTAGATGCTTCTACACTTTGAGCTTTTGTTATCAAAACCAATGTGGCATCAAAGCCAATATGGCAAAAACAACGAGGGTTCCGCGGCACTCTAAAGACTTTAGTCTTTAGAGTGCCGCGTAACCCTCGTTGCCGAAAACAATGTAGATGCTTGTACACTTTGAGCTTTTGTTATCAAAGCCAATGTGGCATCCAAGCCAATATGGCAATAACAACGAACCCTCGTTGCCGAGAACAATGTAGATGCTTCAACACTTTGAGCTTTTGTTATCAAAGCCAATATGGCAAAAACAACGAGGGTTCCGCGGCACTCTAAATACTTTAGTCTTTAGAGTGCCGCGCAACCCTCGTTGAGGAAAACAATGTAGATGCTTCTACACTTTGAGCTTTTGTTTTCAAAGCCAATATGGCAAAAACAACGAGGGTTCAGCGGCATTCTAGTCTTCAGAGTGCCGTGGAACCCTCGTAGCCGAAAACAATGTAGATGCTTCTACACTTTGAGCTTTTGTTATGAAAGCCAATATGGCAAAAACAACGAGGGGGTTCCGCGGAACTCTAAAGACTTTATTGTTTAGAGTGCCGCGGAACCCTCATTGCCGAAAACAATGTAGATGCTTCTACATTTTGAGCTTTTGTTATCAAAGCCAATGTGGCATCAAAGCCAATATGGCAAAAACAACGAGGGTTCCGCGGTACTCTAAAGACTTTAGTCTTTAGAGTGCCGCGGAACCCTCATTGCCGAAAACAATGTAGATGCTTCTACATTTTGAGCTTTTGTTATCAAAGCCAATGTGGCATCAAAGCCAACATGGCAAAAA
>NW_027133826.1:0-129422 GCF_026122565.2 Emydura macquarii macquarii | reverse complement strand
TAGTTATTCAGAAACTTTAGTTTAAACACACCGGCTTGTATAAAACAGAGAACAAGTTTATTAACTACAGAGATTTTATAGGTGTACAAATAATAAAGACATAAAAGACATAAATGTTACAAGAAAAATAAAGATAAAATGCTTACTAACACAGACTTAAGAAATTATCTTAGTTTCAAAGCACATTTTTCTCAGTACATACGTCACTAGTCTTACTGACCACACTTTTTGGTGAGGACCCTTCCCCGAAATGGCTGTGTCATTTTGTCTTCTCCACAGAGAAAGCAAAGGGCAGGAGACAGAGGGGTGTTTGGTGAGTGTCTGCCTTCTTTTTATAGTCCTGTCCCCACTCAGAGAAGCATTCCCATCCATGCTCTTTCTTGGCTAAAATTTAGATATTTTTGCTTCTGCCCCCTTTCCGGCCAAAGAATGGCCACTTAGCAGGTAATGGTCCATCAGCCTTGTTTACACCTGACTGAGGCATCATTTACTTTTTGTATCTGAGGAAATGGTTTTGGTCACTTCTCACATGTATATGGATAACATGCTATTAGTCATGATTTCATCTGGTGTCTAATACTTCACCTGTAACACTGTTATGTACATTTTACCATATTATTGATCAGTAAATTATGAATTTTTAAATGATACCTCACAAAACTTGCCTTGTGCAAAAATTACTGCAATAGCATGTAGGATGTGAACACAGGGTTATGATCCTTCACAAGAGACTGGGTCCCAACTGCCTTGGGAACCAAATACATGGGCCTTTCGTCTAGTTCCTAGTTACTTGCTGTGGAATTCTCTCTCTGGATCAAGAGACAATATTGACCTAAACAACTGAACAACACTGATTGTATCCTGTTACTTCAGCTAGTTGCACAATTTGGGGTGTGCTGTTATTCACAATTTCAGTCTGGAGATTTAAAAACAGCTGGTAGCATCTTCAATAGCTTGGAATATTCTCTCTTGTTAATTGAACTGCATTTGAAGTTTCCCCATGTCATCATGGAGGGAGCAGGGAAAAAGCAAAAATAAAATAAGAAATGACTGTTTTAGTAGATAGCCATTTTCTCAAAGTCCCCAATAAATCTGAGCTACAGTCTGTCAAATCTAGGTAATAACTGGTCATATGACCAAATGGCCTTCAGAAAAGAGGAAAAACTCCCATCACAGAGAGGTACATCCAGTTTTTAGAAACTAGAAATACATCCAGTTTCATATAACTAGAAATTCCAGAGCAGGTTACATGGGATGACTCAAAATCAGGACAAGAGATTCTCCCACTTCGTTCTCCTCTGATCCATTCAAAGCTGCTTCACTCATTACTACTGAGTCATATTTACAAAAGTTCTAGCATCATCATAATGGAAAAAACCAAAAAAACAACCTACCCATTTGAAAACAATCCCATTTCAGTAAGAAAAGCCTTAGAAGAGGCTTTGCTAACAGTTGGAAACTGGGATTTGAATTCCAAATGATACACTGCATTTGAGATCCATTCAAATTCTACTTCCAGGTCTGTGACTCCTTAATCTCAGGCCCTAAATCACTGGTTTAGGATCAGAGAAAACAGTATGATGATTCCCAAGCAGAGGGCTGAGAACACTGAATCATGTCACGCATTGAAAAGTTGAGATGTAGAAAATGATGAAGATATATTCTACAGCTCAAGCAGAAGACATGCTGCTGGTGAAATTCAGAAGATTGTAATCCTGCCGACGCACCATTTCTTCTTCTGGTGTCACAGAAGTTGAAAAAACTTTTTTTTCCCATTTAGAATCTTGCTCCTTATCTTTGTTTTATTTAAATATAGTTAAAAAGAGAAAAATGATACAAAAATCAACTGCTATTCAGCACAAAGTGCAATGTTAGAACAAATGGGAACGAGTGTCCCTAGTGGGGGAACCTGGTGACTAACAATTCCTTTGCAGTGGGAGGAAAAGTATAAATGTGATGCCCCAAATCATGTAGACTAGGAAAAGTGATGGAGGTTCTGTCAGGTCTTGAAGAAATTTGCTAAATTACCCTGGCCATTATACATGGCCTTTTTTTTTCTTTTCTTTTGAAAAATAGTTGTTTTTATATCAAGATAGCTAACTCAAGCTGGTTAACTGCATGGAAAATCCTAGTGGAATCATGGCTCAGAGAGATTTATCCTCCATGTACCTAGTAAAGACACTCCTAGTTACCACACTGGGGCTCACTGACTTTCCTGTTGGAGGGGGGACACACTTCCATGACATAGGAGTTGATGACAAGAACTATGGGTTTCTCCCCAAGGGAGGGTGAGTTACAAAAGGGAAAAGTAGACAACTCAGCTGGGGAAACTGAAAGATTGCGATGACACAAATACTGCCTTAAAGCTCACTATGTAGAAATTAGCAAAAGAAAAAAAAATTCTCAACCCTAAGCAAAGTTTTTATAATCTTTATTTCCCGTGCAACTTCTCTGATGAGAAATAAGGTGTGAGCTCCGAGCAAAGGGTTTCCCACAGTCACAGCATTCATAGGGTTTCACCCCTGTGTGGATCCTCTGATGTGTAATAAAGTTTGAGCTCCGAGAAAAGGTTTTCCCACACTCACAGCATTCATAGGGTTTCTCCCCTGTGTGGATCCTCTGATGTGTAATAAGGGTTGAGCGCTGAGGGAAGGTTTTCCAGCACTCACTGCATTCATAGGGTTTCTCCCCTGTGTGAATCCTCTGATGTTTAATAAGAGTTGAGCGCTCACTGAAGGTTTTCCTGCACTCACGGCATTCATAGGATTTTTCCCCTGTGTGAGTCCTCTGATGTTTAATAAGGGTTGAGCGCTCAGTAAAGGTTTTCCTGCACTCAAAACATTCATAGGGTTTCTCCCTGTGTGGATCCTCTCATGTTTAATAAGGGTTGATCTCCGAGTGAAGGTTTTCCCGCAGTCACAGCATTCATAGGGTTTCTCCCCTGTGTGGATCCTCTGATGTTTAATGAGGTTTGAGCGCTCAGTGAAGGTTTTCCCGCACTCACAGCATTCATGTGGTTTCTCCCCTGTGTGAAGCCTCTGATGTTTAATAAGGGTTGAGCGCTCAGTGAAGGTTTTCCCGCACTCACAGCATTCATATGGTTTCTCCCCTGTGTGGATCCTCCGATGTTTAATAAGGGTTGAGCACTCAGTGAAGTTTAATGAGGTTTGAGCGCTCAGTTCTTGTTTAATAAGCACTCACAGCATTTATAGGGTTTCTCCCCTGTGTGGATCCTCTCATGTTTAATAAGGGTTGATCTCCGAGTGAAGGTTTTCCCGCACTCACTGCATTCATAGGGGTTTTCCCCTGTGTGGATCCTCTGATGGTTAATAAGGGTTGATCTCCGAGTGAAAGTTTTCCCACACTCACAGCATTCATAGGGTTTCTCCCCTGTGTGGATTCTCTGATGGTTAATGAGGTTTGAGTGCTCAGTGAAGGCTTTCTCACACTCAAGGCATTCATAGGGTCTAGCTCCTGTGTGGATTGTCTGATGTCTAATAAGGTGTGAGCGCCTTCTAAACTTTTTCTCACACTCAACGCATGTGTTATTTCTCTCTTTCGTGGGAATTCTCTTCTGGGCCATGGTTTCCTGGAGGCCTTTGTGAGTTCCCCAGTAATTAACAGATTTACCAACTTTCTGCATTGGCTGGTTTCCCTGCTGCTTCTCTGGCCTGTGCTGACTCTCACAGGCTTTTCCTTGCTCAGAACTCCTGGATACAATCTCTTTGCATCTTTGCAATAATGCTCCATGTGATTTCACTTGCTCATCATCTTCCTGCTGAGGATTCTGCTCCATGGTCTTACTCATCATCCCATCTGCTAGACAGAGAAAGAAAAACCTCAGAAACAGGAATGGAAAAGGGGAGAACAAATCAAAAGAACAGCTCGCATCCAAACACTCAGGTTATGTACACAGTGACTGTGGCAAGTTCACTGCCATCAGATCGATTTTTATGGATCGATTGAGCAGCAGTGAAGACATGCTCAATCGATCTGGAAGTCGATCTACTAAAACCACCTCCAACAAAAGCATAGCACTGCGTCGACAGGAACGCATTTCCTGTCGGCGCAGCAGAGATGGCGCACTAAAGGGAAGTAACGAAGTTGACAAGAATTACAGAAGCTACTCTGCATAGCTTGCATAACTCCCATTGACTGCCGCCAAATTTTGCCAACAGTGTAGACCTGCCCTCAGGGAGAAGGGAGTTTGTGGAAGGAGCTACTGCCAGGAGCTAGTCAGGATGGGTAGTAAACCATCAGCGAAGTCTACCCTGTGGATGTGACACCTGCTAGGGACAATCCTTAACTCAGAGAGCTCACAAGGTCTTGTTGGGAATCCCAGCTGTTTCCTTCAGACACTGACAGGTTAATGATCCCTCACCAGTGCAGCTGCCTCTCAGGATCTCTCTTTCCTCCGAGCCCTGGAAATCTGGGGACAATGGCTCTTCCCCTTGTTCCAGCTGGGAGATGACGCCAGGTTTGGAAACTGGGAGGGCAAAGAAGACAGGTGAAATCAGGTGAATTCATGGGACATTTGTCACACACAAAAAAAGTTCTGTTATTTTAACGCCAGCCCATTTGAAAGCAATAATGTCCTCTGGCCAGCTTCGCAGGTGCTCAAAGATGCAGGACATTCTTCTTTGGAGGGATTTAGCTATGTCCATGTCTACTTGGAACACACAGAGCCAGACACTCATGATGAAAGAGGCTTCTAAAATCTAAAGCAGGTCGTTACGCTGTCTGGAGGAGGGGTGACCATTTATAATGTTATTTAATATCAATACTGCAAAAGTAGAATAATTTATACAAGATATGCCATGTCAGGTACCATTAGAAAAGTTATAATTTGCTAAATATAATAGTATTGTTTATGTGCATGTAACATCTGTGTATCTGAAGTTATAGATATGACTGTCCATCTGGATTCGAAATGTGTTTGCTCCTGAAGTAATTGTTTGTATCCAGTCTAGCAAGTTTGAATGAACAACGCCCGTTAATGGTCCATTAAAGGATATTTAGCTTTCACAATGAGCCATAAAAGGAGTTCAATAGTTCCTTGGTCCTGATTCCCAAGAACTCCTGCCAGAAACGTGTCCCTTTGCTCCCTCCCATTGCTAGCACTGCTACCCAGCACCCATGCTCCCTGTACTCTAACCAGCACCAACCCTTCCAGATCCTTGAGTTCCATTGCAGCCCACCTTACCCAGCATCTGAACTCCCTACAGCAGCTGTTCCATGTCATCCTTATCCCTTACCACTGCCCCCAGCTCTCCTGGCTCATAGGAACTCTTTGCCACAAAACTTCCTCTCCCCGCTCTCTAACACCCTCCCTCCCACTGCCCAGAGCCTGCCCATTATCATCATTTACTGTTTCTATTACTGTAGCTCCTAGTAGTGCTAGCCATGGACCCGAATCCCATTCTGCTGGGTTTTCTACAGACATGGAACAAAAAACTGTCTCTGCCCCACAGATCTGACAATCTAAGAATAAGATAAGAGAAAGATGGATACAGACAGACAGGGGTGTGACAGAGATGGGAATTTCCTGCAATATCTTGGACCATCTTTACTGAATTAAGTCAAATCTTGTTGAATTACGTTTCAGTATCCTAGGAATTCATTGCATTAAAAATAGGGGTGTATGTATTACTGTGGGATAATCTGTAACATCTCTGGGGAAGAGATGTGGCTAAGACAAACCCCAGGAAATGCTATAAGCTTCAAAGGACTCTTTGAAACAATGTGAAACAAAGTTAAGTGGGACTCCTAGGAAATACTTGGGGGAGGGGTAGGCAACTTGTCATCTCCACACCAAACCTATAGAAGCTGTGCCCTGAGGAGAAACCATTGCTGCTGATCACTGGTTACATGAAGACATGTTCAGAGGCCCAGACTGGATAAAAGGCTGACCCACAGTGGCATGGGCGTGCTTGTTCTGAGCTAACAACGGTTAATTTGAAACCACAGAAAAAAAAAACACTTGGCGGGTGTGACATGCTGTACCCAATGTACATCCATATAATGTGATTTGTGTATCATTCATGATCACCCTTATAGTGTAATTAACTGTGTATTGTTTGATGCAAAGTGTGTCATGTAAGATGTTTTTGGAAGGCTCATGACATATTGAACATTATTGTTATGGTAGTATGTTTCCTGCAATGTCACATATGTACAGATATGAAACTCTGCTATGTAATATCCCTAAAGGTATGTCTCACATCGTTTGAATAGATCCAGGCAAACACCAAGCAAAGTGAGGTTTCACGCCTTGCAAAGGCATACATACAGGAACAATGGACTGGCCTAAGCACCTTTGAGCACTTTGGCTCAAGTGGAAGAAATCATGTCCACTGCCGGACATGGCCTATCACCTGACTCCAGGGGGGTCGAAGAAACTTGTTAAAAGAGAGAGGCATCTTTGTCTTAGGACTTTCCCTTGGAATCCATCTTCTAAGCAACTTCAAGGACACTGACAACTGCGCCCACTGGGGTGGGGACGGATGGACGAGGGAGGTCACCTGCTTGCAAGAGGCATTGCAGCCAGCTGTGGGTAAGCTAACATCACAGACTGAAAAGCTACTGAAATATTAAGCTTAGTTTAGGATGAGAGTTACCTTTTAGTTAATTTTGACCAACTCCTTGATTCACATTAATCTATTGATTCATATTAATCTGATTTATAATCATTTAAAATCTTGCTGTAGTCAGTCAATTTATTGTTTATCTAAAACAGTGCATGTGGATTCAGTGTGTGCAGAGACTTCACTTAGTGACAGAGCTGGTGCATAGCAATTTCTTTGATAAACTGACGGACAAATGTACTTGAGCTAGCAAGATGCAGTGTACAGCACTGAACACTGTAATATGTCAGTTCCCAGACTTGCATCTGGGGCTGAGGGGTATTTGCTGGGCATCTATCCCATGAGTGGCTGGCCAGAAGTGCTCCTTCACCGGGCCAGGGACTGATTACATGTGGGAGGCTGGGCATGGGCTGACCCAGGAGCGGGTGGTTCAGACAGCAACACAGAATAAATTTGGGCCGAGGAGTGAGGAATAGGAGTGACACGGCTACACACCATTCCAGATTGCGGGGGGTGGGGGGGAGATCACAGTGGGGTTTGAAGGTCTGTTCACTTGCCTGAGCCCTTGGTGGGGTTGGGGTGATCTCAGGGAAGCTTATTAACATGCGTACAGGTTCTTTTATTGTTATTTATAGTTCTCTCTCTAATGCTTTTTATCTTGAGAATCCCTGCTTGCTGGAAAAGGGCAGCGTGGTAACTTCATCAGGGGCCGTGACACTGTTCATAGCCTCTGAGGATGGAATGCAAAGCGGCCTGATGAGGGGAATTTGCATTGCTGGGGGATTCACAGTGTAGGCAGGGAGCTGGGCAGCCTGGAGCTACAACAGTCACAAGGGGTAGAAATGTGGGTTTCTACCCAAGAGAGGTGACAGCTGGGCACCCTGAGTGTGGGTGCTTTTGCTGGACCACATAGTGGGAATACAGGTGCAATGGCCCTGAATAATGACAGGGAGAACACAAGGAAACAATAAGACAACATTTGTCACCCAGATAGATAGTGGTCTCAGGACACCAGCAGCCTACCCACTGTCATATGTTTAAAAGCTTCATGGAACCGGAGTGGTACGGAGGGATGGGAAAGAGGTAGTTCTGGGGATGTGAATGGGGAGTTCCTCCAAAGAGCAGTGTCATGCTGGGTAGATGGGGGAGAGAGCATTTGTTATATTGTTTGACATCAATATGTCAAAATCGTATTAATTCATGTGAGATATGCCATGTCAGATACTGTTAGAAAGGCTATAATGTGCTAAGTAAGATGATAATGTTTATGTTCTTGTATTATATGGAAAACGGAAGTTATGGATATATTTAAGATATCTGTATTTCAAATTGTGCTGCCTGGGAACAATAGCCTGCAGAACAATAGCCATTAGGACAGTCCCAGGCAAGGGGCCAGAGGGAGAAGCCAGCATCACCAACGAGTCACCAGAACTTGCCCATGTGACTCTGGACTATTTGCCCATGTGACTCTGGACTCCATTTTGGTTCCTGTGAAACTGTACAAACCGCATGGCCAGGGCCAGAGGGTATATAAGGCAGAGGCTTTGGGAATCCATTTGGTCGTCAGTCACCAGTCTTCAGCCAGGACTCAGCTTCAGGTATCAGCTTCAGGTACCAACTTACCTCTGGATCAGCTCATCTACAACTGAACTGAAGCTGTGAAACAAAGGACTGAGACCCACCCAGAGATTGGGTGCACACCAGAGGAACTATACAAGCCTGCAACTCCACACTTCTTCTAGAAACCTGATGTATATGGACTTTCACTTATTTGTATGTATCTGATTGCTCTAATCCTTTAACATTTCTCTTATGGTTTCTTTCTTTCTTTTTGCAATAAATCTTTAGTTTTAGTTACTAAAGGATTGGCTGGCAGAGTGGTATTTTAAGTAAGATCCAAACTCATATTGAACTGGTAATGTGGCTGACCCTTTGGGGTCAGAGGGAACCTTTGTAGTGAAGAGCATAGAGTTTAAATAACTGGTCTCTTTACTGGACCTTGTGCTGATTTGGGAGCCAGAAGCTGAAATGCAGTAAAGGGGGCTGTGTGTATTTGTATACTGGCTTCTGTGAGGATTCAGAAGTGCAGTTTGTGGCTGGTTGGGAAGTCTGGCTTCAGTGTCACCCACCAGTGCTGGGAGAATCTGCTCTCTGTTTGCAGCCTGCCCTGACCTTGGCATTTTCAAGGGACTACCCTGGGCACAGGACGGGTCACTAGCAGCATGGGAGAAAGCACAGAACCATAGAAACGTAGGGCTGGAAGGATGCTCAACAAGTGATCAAGACTAGCACCCTGTGCTAGGACACCACAAGTAAATCTAGACCATCCCTCACAGGTGTTTGTCCAACCTGGTTTTTAAAACTTTCAATGATGGGGAATCCAGAACCTCTCTTGGCAGCCTATTCCAGAGCATAACTATCCTTATAGTTAGAAATGTTTTCCTAATATCAAACCTTAATCTTCCTTGCTGCAGATTAAGATCATTAAGGACCTGGCTGATGGAACTTCTGAGTCATTAGCCATAATCTCTGAAAATGTCTTCAAGTCAGCAGGTCTGATGAAATACACCCAAGAACACTTAAGGAACTGGATGAACCCTGAGCCATTGACAACTCATGAAGGATGGGAGATATCCCACAGAATTGGAATAGGACAAATATAGAACCTATCTACAAAAAAGGAATAAGGATAGCACAGGGAATTATAGACTAGTCAGCTTAATTTTGGTAACTGGAAAGAAAACAGACCAAATAAACAATCAGTTGGTAAGGTCTTGAAGAAAACAGATGAGAAGTATCTGTCAACATGGATTTGTCAAGGATAAATCATGTCAAACCAACCTAATATCCTTCTTTGACAGGTTAAGAAGCCTTGTGGATGGGGGGAGCAGGAGATGTGATATGTCTTGATTTTGGTACTGTCTCACATGACCTTCTCATAAGCTAACTAGGGAAATATAGCCTAGACCAGGGGCTCTCTCACAACAAAATTTTTGATGGCCCCATAGTGTGGCCATCAACTCTTACTGGTGGCATCTCTGACAAACCTCTCTCTCTTTCCATACCTCCTGCAGCCCTTCAGTGAGAGTCCACCTTAGTTGGGCAGGAGAGGGAGAGTTGCCAAGAGGAGCACATTGGTGACCAAATGCCACAGCTGCCTCCATTGATAAGAGCCGCCTCTGGTGCCATGCACACCAGCCCCATATGTTTCCAGAGGTGCTGCCCGGGGGGCCAATCCCTACTGGTGGTGCCAGCACAAACACCAAGGCGGGATACCCTGCTGCGCTGGTAACAGCTATTCAGGAGCAACAGCTGGTTGCTGCAGGAAGGGGCCGCTGCTCCCCCCCCAACACACACACTTCCAATCTTCTATCATGCTTTGGAGGCTACCATGGCTGGGAAAAAATCTGCTGATGGCCGCATGCAGCAATGGTGGCGGCATTTGAGAAAAACTGGCCTAGATGAACCTATAATAAGGTGAGTGCATTACTGGTTGGAAAACCATAATGAGACAGTAGTAATCAATGGTTCACAGTCCACAGGGAAGGGCATATCAAGTGGGATCTCTCATGGACCTATCTTGAGTTCAGTTCTATTCTGTAAGTTTATAAATGATTTCAGTAATGGCACAGAGAGTACAATTATGAAGTTTGCAGACAACACCAAGCTGGGAGGGGCTGGGAGCACTTTGGAAGGCAGCATGAGAATTCAAAATGATCCTGGTAAACTAGAAAAATGGTCTGAAATAAACAGCATGAAATTCAGTAAGGAAAAATGCAAAATGCTACACTTAGGAAGAAATAATCAACTGCACAAATGGAAAATGGAAAAGGACTGCTTAAGGAGGAGTACAATGGAAAATGGGGAATGTAGTAGATCACAAACTAAACAGGACTCAACAATTTAGTTCTGCAAACATCAGTCTAGCATCTATAAGCAAGACACAAGAAGTCATTCTTTTACTCTACTCAGGGAAAGCATCCAGTGGGCAACATATGTGAACATATTGGAGAAAGTTCAGAGGAGAGCAAAATCAAAAGTGATTAAAGGTTCAGAAAACATGACCTACGAGGAAAGATTGAGAAAATTGGGCTTGTTTAGTCTGGAGAAGAGAAGACTGAGGGGGGACATGTTAACAATCTGCAAGTATATAAAAGGTTACTTTAAAGAAGAGAGTGCTAAATTGTTCTCCTTATCCATTGAGGACAGAAGTAGTAGTAATAGGCTTGAATATCAGCAAGGGAGATTTAGGTTAGACATTAGTAAAAACTTCTTAACTGTAAGAGTAGTTAAGCACTGGAACAAATTACCTAGGATGGCTGTGGAATCTCCATCATTGGAGGTTTTTAAGAACTGGTTGAAAAAACAAAACAAAAACAAAAAAAACAACTTGTAGGCGGTGTAGTAGAAAGTGAGAGCCTGAGACATGAGACTGAAGCTGAAGTAGCAGTTTGTTTCTTTCCTTTTATAATAAACCTTTAGTTTTCGTTACCAAGGGATTGGCTGGCAGTGTGGTATTTTGGGTAAGATCCAAATATATTGATCTGGTACTGTGGCTGACCCTTTGGGGTTAGGAGAACCTTTTTGGTAAACAGCATAGAGTTTTAAATAACTGATATCTTTACTGGACCTAGTGGCTGATTGGGAGCCAGAGACTGGGATGCAGTAAAGGCGGCTGTGTATATTTTTATTTTGGCTTCTTGATAACCACTGTGGGGAATCAGAAGCACTGTTTGTGGCTGGTTGGGAAGTCTAACTTCAGTGTCACCCACCGGTGCTGGGAGAATCTGCTCTCCTTTTGCAGCATGCCCTGACCTTGGCATTTTCAGGTGGCTACCCTAGGCATGGACGAGTCACAAAAAGATGATGGATCAAAATATTGTGACAAAATGATAGAGATGTTTTGATCAGACCATCCCATGCAATGTAAAGGGTGGTATCTCACCACATCAGAAGGTGGCAACTACATATGTCAGAACGGAAATGTGCAACTTGTTTGTAGCACTATATAAAAGAAGGTCTCAGAGGAAGCATCTTTGTCTGGCCAAGAGAGGAACAGAAAGTCCCGCTGTTTACTGAGCCAGTCCATTGTCACAGACATACATGTATTAAGTGTACTTGTAGCACCTACACGATGCTTTTTACCATGCTTTGTCGGCAATAGAGCTGGCCTGGTGCCTTGGTTATGGAAAAAGGATCTGTGGTCTTATTGGGTAATTCAATCATGGTTTGCTGAATCTGCGCAGAGCAGGGACAGAATACACACAGGGAGAACACACATGCAGCCAACACCTGACAACAGCAGGTGATCTAGATAATACTTAGTCCTTCCTCAGCACAGGGGAGTGGACTATATGACATTTGAAATCTTTTCTAGTCCCACATTTCTATGATTACTTGTTCTCCTACTTCAACGGACATGGTGAACAACTGATCACTTCCTCTTAAGAACTGCCCTTCACACATATGAAGACTGTTTTCAGGTCCCCGGTCAGTCTTCTTTTCTCAAGACTAAACAGGCCAAGTTATCTTTTTAACCTTTCCGTTTGGGTTAGGTTCTCTAATCCTTTCAGCATTTTTGTTGCTTTAGACTATCTTGAATTTCTCCACATCCTTCCTGAAGGGTGGCACCCAGAAATGGACACAATACTCCAGCTGCAGCCTCACCAGTGCTGAGTAGAGTGGGACAATTACAGGGTGTGTACACACTGACGGCAGCAGAACGATCTATCCAGATCGATTGAGCGGCAGTGAAGTCCCGCTCAATCGATTGGAAAGTCGATTCAATTAAACCACATCCTCAAAAGACAGTTAGGAAGGGAAGGGAAGTTAGGAAGTCGACGGGAGTTACGCAAGCTACGCTGCATAGCTTGTGTAATTCCCGTTGACTGCTGCCAAATTTCCCGGTAAGTGTGTACTAAGCCCCAGTGTCTTACAGATCAGATTTTTGTTAACAGATGCCAGAATATTATCTTTTTTGCAGCTGCATCACATTACTGACTCATATTCAGTTTGTGATCAACTATAACCCGCAGATTCTTTTCAGCAGTACTACCACTTAGCCAATTATTCCCCATTTTGTAGTTGTGCATTTGGTTTGTCCTGCCAAAATGAAGTACTTTGCACTTGCCTTTATTGAATTTAATCTTGTTCATTCAGACCAATTCTCCAATTTGTAAAGGTTTGTAGGAAGGTGCAGTGGCCTTCCTCAGAGCCTGAGCCCGAGGAAGAGCCGCAACAACCAGAGCAGACAGTGAAAGGGCCGGCAGTCCAGTCTGCCTGGCAACAGGGGAGCCGGACAGGGATACGTCCACCCAACCAGCCTATCTGGCAACAGAGGAGCGGAGCTTCCGCCAGCGCAGGGAGTACAAAAGGCAGGCCCTGCAGCTCAGTGGGAGACAGGCGGCCGCCGGAGGCAGTTGTGCTGTCCCGCCGGCTGCAGCGTAGGCCTGGCCTTTGCCCCGAGCGAGCGCCTCCCGGAGCAGAGGCGCTGGGAACGGCCCAGCTGACCGACCCATAAGGACTGGATAGGCCCCCCAGAGCCCCATGACTGGACAGGGCCTCTGAGCTTGAGGGCTGGGAGATACCCTTGGAGGCTGGCCCTGACCTGGAGGAGCTTCCTGACACTGAAACCCCAGAGCCCTGTGACCTGGAGGAGCTGCCCTCCGCCAAGGAGCTCCCCCGACTTGCTGCCTGTGGACAAAGAGGGACTGGTGAGCCTGCTGCGGGCCGTGTACCCCAGTGACCCTGAGGACCCGGAAGAGACAGGTACCTGGGGATATGGGGAGGAAGTGGCCCAGGGACAGCCATAGTCAGTGGCTGAGACGGGGGCAAGACCCCGTCGGCATGTTGCAGCGGGAGCCCTGCCGACTCAGTGGCAACACCTTTGCCACTGCTAGGGACCTGGGCTGGGACCCAGTGGAGTCGGGTTGGCCTGCATCCTGTCCACCCCCGTCCTCGCCACCCAGAGAGTGCTTACCGTCCCCTGCTTTACCGACCAGAGGACACTGCTGGCTTGCCCGCCCTGCCTGAGGGCCGGGCTAATAGACTGCTAACGGCTTCGCCCTGCCTAAGGGCCTGAGGTTACAAACTGCTTGCTGGTCTCACCCTGCCTGGGGGGAGGGTTGGAGACCCCTAGGCTACTTGCTTGCCTGTCTCGCCCTGCCTCAGGGCCCGAGGCGGTAGACTACTTGGCAGTCCGCCCTGTCGGAGGGCCAGGACTAAGACCAAGACAGAGACGCTAACGTTCCCCTTTTAGGAAGGTGCAGTGGCCTTCCTCAGAGCCTGGGCCCGAGGAAGGGTCGCAATGCCCAGGCAAAACCGGACCCCAGCTTACAAGGTCATTTTGAATTCTAATCCTGTCCACTAAAGTGCTTGCAACCCTTCTCAGCTTGCTGTCCTCTGCACATTTTAGAAGCATACTCTCAACTCCTTATCCAAGTAATTAATGAAAACATTGAAAAGTACTGGACCTAGAACTTATCCCTGTGGGATCCCACAAAATACACCCTCCAAGTTTATCATAGAATCATAGAGTTGGAAGGGACCTCAGGAGGTCATCTAGTCCAACCCCCTGCTCAAAGCAGGACTAACCTCAGCTAAATAATCCCAGCGAGGGTTTTGTCAAGCCGCAACTTAAAAACCTCTAAAGACGGAGATTCCACCACCTCCCTAGGTAACCCATTCCAGTGCTTCACCACCCTCCTAGTGACAAACTTTTTCCTAATGTCCAACCTAGACCTCCCCCCCCTGGCAACTTGAGACCGTTTCTCCTTGTTCTGTCGTCTGCCACCACTGAGAACAGCCTAGCTCCATCCTCCCTGGAACCCCCTTTCAGGTAGTTAAAGGCTGCTATCAAATCCCCCCCCTTTCTTCTCTTCTGCAGGCTAAACAAGCCTAGTTCCCTCAGCCTCTCCTCATACATCTTGTGCTCCAGCCCCCTAATCATTTTTGTTGCCCTCCACTGGCCTCTCTCCAACTTGTCTACATCCTTTTTGTAGTGGGGGGCCAAAACTGGACACAATACTCCAAATGCGGCCTCACCAATGCCGAATAGAGGGGATAGTAAATCACTAATAGTGATAGTAAACTCCTTGAGTAGTCTTTCAATTAGTTGTGACTCCATCTAGACCATATTTCTCTAGTGTGCTTATGAGAATATCATGTGGGACAATGTCAAAAGCCTTACTAAAGTCAAGATATATCACATCTCCTGCTTCCTCCCATCCACTAGGCTAGTAACCCATTCACAGAAGGAAGTTAGGTTGGGTTGGCATGATTTGTTCTTGACAAATCCCTGCTTGCTGTAACTTATGACACTATTATTCTTTATTTGCTTACAAGTTGTTTAATAATTTATTTCAGTATCTTTCTAGGTAGTGAAGTAAAGGTTGACGTGTCTTTAATTCACAAAGTCCTTTTTCTTCCTATTTTTAAAGATAGGTACTAAGTTTGCCCTTCTCTAGTCTTCTGGGACCTCATCCCTTCTCCAGGAGTACTTAAAGATAATTGCTAATAGTTTCAACATTGCTTCAGCTAGTTTTTTAAGTATCTTAAGATGAATTTCATCAGGCTCTGCTAATTTGAATATATTCAACTTATCTAAATATTCTTTAACCTGTTTTTTCCCTATTTTGGCTCCTCCTCCTTCATCTTCATTGTTAATATTAATTGTGTTAAGTATCTGGTCACCATTTACCTTTTTAGTAAAGACTGAAGCAAAATAGGCATTAAATACCTGAGCTTTCTTGATGTCAGCAGTTGTTAGTTTTTCTTCACTGCTAAGTAAAGGAGCTACACCTTCCCCCGTCTTTCTCTAGCTCCTAATGTCTTTATAGAAACTTTTCTTATTGCCTTTTCTATTCCTTGTTAGGTGTGTCTCATTTGTGCCTTAATCTTTCTGATTCTGTCCCTACATGCTTTGTGCTCTTTCTATTCTCCTCTGCCACAATTTGTCCATGTTTCCACCTTTTGTAGGATTCCATTTTGATTTTCAGGTCATTCAAGAGCTCCTATGGTGCTCTCTTGGCCTCTTACTATTCTTTCTTAGCAGGTTCATTTGCAGTTATGCTTTAGATATTGTCTCCTTGACAAACTGCCAGCTCTCCGGAACTCATTTTTCCCTTAGATTTTCTTCCCAGAAGACTCTACCTACCAGTTCTCTTAGTTTGTTAAAGCCTGGAAAGGACTTTCCAGAAGTCCTTATTCTGCTGCTCTCACTCCTTTCTTTCCTTAGAATCATAAAATCTATCACATCATGATCACTTTTGCCACAATTGCCTTCCACCTCACATTCACTGCCAATTCCCCCATCTTGGTCATAATCAAGTCTTGAAATGGCTGCACCCCTGGTTACTGCTGCCACTCTCTGGAACAAAAAGATTTTCCCTAGAACACTCCAAGAACTTAGTGGACATTTTGTGTTTTGCTGTATTACTTTTTCAACAGATGTCTGGGTAGTTAAAGTCCCCCATGACTACCAAGTCTCGTGTTTTGGATATGTCTCTTTGCTCTAAAAATGCACTAAAAATGCCTCATCCCCACCTCTTCCCGATTTGGTGATCTATAGTAGACACCTACCATAAGGTCATCCTATTTTTTGCTCCTATTCTCTTTACCCAGAGAATCTCAGCTCATCTGCCTCCCACTTTGTTCTGGATCTGAGAACAAACTTATATATTCTTGATGCAGAATGCAACTCCTGCTCCCTTTTCACCCTGCTTGTCTTCCCTGAATGAGCTATACCTCTCTACATCAATATGCCACTCATGGTACTTGTCGCACCAAGTCACTGTGATGCCAATTAAGTCACAATTTACCTTTTGAACTAATACTTCCAGTTCTTCTTCTTTCTTCCCTATATTCCCTGCATTTGTATATAGACATCCAAGATGTCGAGCAGATTTCCCCACTGATTTCCCTCTTGTTGCTCCTTTGACCTTAATGTAAATTTCTCTCCATGAAGGGGCTTGCCTGAAATTCAATAAGGGGGTGATGGAGGCTGGTAAGGGCTGATCAGAAGTGGGAGTTGGTACCTCAATACTGAATAGGAGATGATATGTAAGGTGGAGATAAGGGCCTTGACAGTGAAGATAAGTGGCTTATGTTTGAGATGATGGAAATGGGGGAGACAGTGGACAGACTAAAAGAGAGGACCATGAAATGGTTTTACACGATCTTAGATGACTCTAGCCTTTATACAGGCTCTCCTTGGTCTGCCCCCTTTAGGATATGTCTACACTACATCAGGGAGCAAGCCTGAGTTGATCTGCTCCCTTTTATACTGTGGCTCCAGTTGGAGCATGCTCAGCAGGGGAGAGAGGGCGCAGCCTCTTCAGTCAATAGTGTGGAGTTAATCCCTTCCGGCCCAGTGTTGGACAGCTGTACCCCGTCACACACACATACTAGCACTCTACCCTCCCCGATACAGATCACTCTGGGAACAGAGCACAGGAGTGGCATAGCACAAAGTCTAACGCCTTCTCTTTGCTAAGGCAAAATTTGGGGTTAGGTCTGGTGTAGGGAACAGAAGCTACCTACACCTGGCCTGCATTCAAACACTGAGCCTACTGCGCACAATCCATCTCAGACTTTCATAATGTTACCACCCCTTTACTCTTGCACTGAGGATTCCTTCTGCATCACTGCTTTCACGTACCCCTCACTGTGCCCTGGAGACCGCTAGCATCTATGCCACCAGCCCGCTGACAATCCTCATGGCAAGATCACACTCTTGTGCACCTTTATTGACACAACCTACAACATTGACATGAGGCACACATGTTCCTTCAAGTTTCATGTGCATCTCTCTTCATATCAGTTGCAGCTCTGCCAAGCTGCTCCAGCTCTTCCCTGCAGGAGTTGTTGGCGCCCCAGTCCACAGAGGCCAGGCTGGCCAAGACCCAGGTGAACACCTGGCTGTCTGCAGAAGCCAACGAGGGGAAGGAGTCGGCAGCAACTTCACCTGCCTATTATCACAGAGAACCAGAGGGATCTGTGGACTATGGAGCAGGAAGTCATGGGGAACCAGACACTGATCTGGTTGTGGACCCGGGAACAGTCAGCGTGACCCAGTGACAGATACTCACCACTGATAGGGCCCTAGGCTGGGATCCAGTGGAGTAGGGAGGGCCCGGGTCAGCCTACCCCAGCTGCCAACCCATCTCTTGGAAGCCGCCAAGCCCTACTGATCCTGGCCCCCAAGCCACAACGCCCGGTGGCAAACGGTGGCCCCACTGACCCTGACCACTAGACCATACTGCCCTGAACCTAAGGAGAGTCCCCCTGGCTCTGACCATTTGGCTATACTGTCCGGAGAAGAGAAGCGATCCATTGGACTTGGTTGAAGAGCCAGAATGTCCCAAGGGGTGACAGAGTATACCTGCCGTGCGACATGTCATTGGCCTATTAGGGTGTTGCTGAAACAGGGCAGAGTTAAGGTTGTAGTGTGGGGTGTTGTGAAGCTTAACTCTTCATATTCCCTTCTAATAGCCAAGGGAACAGGAATCCTTACCCAGCGAGGTCACATTCTCATAGTTCTCCTGCATGACATCTTTGTAGAGGGCTCTCTGAGCAGGGACCAGCAGAGTCCACTCTTCCCTGGTGAAATACACAGCCACCTCCTCGAAGGTCACCAGCCACTGAAAGAGCAAGAGCCCCCCACTCACTACCTGCTGCCCACTCACAACCCACTATTCACAGGGGAGGGGGGCCAATCACATGCACGTTCTGGCAGGCAGACAGTCAGCAATGTCCCACCCCCACCCCAACAGAGCAGCGAGGAGACATCCGGGTGACAGGAAAAAAAAGAGAGATCCCTTCACCCCTCCCAGCAGATATAGGGGGAAGAGGTCTTCATGTTCATCACTCACCTAGTAGCTCAGACTGATTCAGGAGATGGAGCCCCCAGCAAGATAACTCCCTGGTGGGAATCCCAACACCCTCCCCATTGCCAGCAGCTAGATGGGAGGGGATGGGGTGTCTTTCCTGGGTCTCACTGGTGGGTGCCCCTTTATATCTCACAGCAGTCTCTGGCTAGTAGGTCCAGGATCCAGTATTGGAGCCTGTAAGTTTTACCAGCCCAGTCCAGGGTTTTCTTTTTCTTTCTTTTTTTTTTTCCTGTTCAACAAATTAGAGAATTTCCACCCAAAACCCCATGGGTCTGGTTGCTAGGATCTAGGCCCCACAGTTAATAAATCCCAGCAGGTTTGTCACACTCTGTCCCCCTCCTTTCTCCACTCTGTATTTCCTGCCCTTCCTAACTCCAGACCAACTTCCCTTTCCCCCAGAAGTGCCCACCTCCTATGTATTTACTGCCCTTCTCCCTCCAATAGGAACCCACCAGCAACTCCCTGATAATCTCTACCTCAAATGGATCCACCGCAGACATTTCCCCTCCCTGGTCCCTGGAAGGATGGAACGATCTGGAGCAAAACACAGATGTTATGCAGCAGCCTGTTAGGGGGGAAAAAAGGACAATTGGGGACATGTCAGAACAGGAAATATTTTCACATCACAATTCCCCTAGGTTCTTTCTCTGCACACTCATATTCTAGACCAGGGGTGTCATGCAAATAATAGAAAAAAAGCCCATTAAATCACAATTGGTCTGGCAATGGGGGGGCGGCGGGGGAGGAGGAGTTTTCACAGCGGCGGGGAAGGGGGCAGTGCCCGCCGCCGAGACATCTATTAGGCGGCAAAAGCGCGGTTTCACGGTGGCGGTGGGGATTCAACCAAACACAAAGTGTCCAATAAATAAATACTGGCCCTGGAAGAATGTTCTAGACTGTCATGCAAATAATAGAAAAAAAATTAAATCACAATTGGTAATGGGGGGAGGTGGGGGAATTTTATCTACCCAGACATCTATTAGAAAAGACATTCAACCAAACACAAAGTGTCCAATAAATTCTTGGAATTCATTTTAGATTTTGATTCTGACTAACAAGAAGGAATTGGTTAGGAAACTGAAGGTGGAAAGCCATATGGGCAAAAGTAATCACAAAAGGACGGATTTTAATCGTTCTTTGAGAAGGAAGGCATGAGAATGGCAGAGTGAGGACAATGGACTTCAAAAAGGCAGACTTCAACGAACTCAGAGAACTGGTAGGTGAGTCCCACAGGAATAAAATTTAAGGGGAAAAAAGAGTTCAGGAGAGCTGGCAGTTTCTCAGAGACAATATTAAAGGAGCAACAGCAAATTCTCACAATGTGAAGGAAAGATAGAAAGAATAGTCAGCGGTCAATATGGCTCTATCAGGAGCTCTTTAATGACCAAAAAATAAAAAGAAATCCTACAGAAAGTAGAATCATGGACAAATTGCTATGGATGAGCACAAAAGAATAGCACAAGCATGTGGGGATAGAATCAGAAAGATTAAGGCCATGTCTACATTACAGAATCAATTCAACTTACATTACATTGAAGATCATAATTTAATTACATGGGTTGTGCACATCCACACAACACTCCTTGTGTTGGTGGAGCACATCCACAGTCATTGCTCTTGCATCAACTGAGAGAACGTTGCATCATGGGTATAGAATCATAGAATCATAGAATATTAGAGTTGGAAGGGACCTCAGGAGGTCATCTAGTCCAACCCCCTGCTCAAAGCAGGACTAACCTCAGCTATATCATCCCAACCAGGGCTTTGTCAAGCCTCAGCTTAAAAACCTGTAAGGATGGAGATTCCACCACCTCCCTAGGTAACCTCCAGTGCTTCACCACCCGCCTAGTGAAAAACTTTTGCAATGTCCAACCTAGACCTCCCCCCGGCAACTTGAGACCGTTGCTCCTTGTTCTGTCATCTGCCACCACCGAGAACAGCCTAGCCCCATCCTCCCTGGAACCCCCTTTCAGGTAGTTAAAAGCCGCTATCAAATCCCCCCTCACTCTTCTCTTTTGCAGACTAAACAAGCCTAGTTCCCTCAGCCTCTCCTCATACGTCTTGTGCTCCAGCCCCCTAATCATTTTTGTTGCCCTCCACTGGCCTCTCTCCAAATTGTCCACATCTTTTTTGTAGTGGGGGGCCCAAAACTGGACACAGTATTCTAAATGCGGCCTCACCAATGCCGAATAGAGGGGAATAATCACTTCCCGTGACCTGCTGGCAATGCCCCTCCTAATGCAGCCCAATATTCCATTAGCCTTCTTGACAACCAGGGCACACTGCTGACTCATATCCAGCTTTTTATCCACCGTTTTTTATCCACCGTTACCCCCAGGTCCTTTTCTGCAGAGTTATCTCATTGTGCAACTTGCCACCCACTCAGTCTCCTCTGCCACTGGGAGCCGTAGGAACAGATCATAGTGCATCAAGGGGGTGTGCTAGCCATCCAATGATGCAATTAACAAGAATGTAAGAATGGCCATACTGGGTCAGACCAATGGTCCATCTAGCCCACTATGCTGTCTTCTGATAGTGGCCAATGCCAGGTGCTTTAGAGGTAATGAACAGAACAAGTAATCCTCAAGTGATCCATCCTGTCAGCCATTGCCAGCCTCTGGCAAACAGCAATCCCTGCCTATCCTGGCTAATAGCCACTGATGGACCTATCCTCCATGAACTTATCTAGTTCTTTTTTGAACCCCATTAGTGTCTTGGCCTTCACAACATCCTCTGGCAAGGAGTTCCATAGGTTAACTGTACATTGTGTGAAGGCTTTCTTTTGTTTGTTTTAAACCTACTGCCTATTAATTTCATTTGATGACCCTAGTTCCTGTGTTGAGGAGTAAATAACATTTCCTTATTTACTTTTTCCACACCAGACATTTTATAGTTCTTTCTGTCCCATCATTCCATGAGCTTCCAACTTCATTTTGTGCCATTTTTCAACAGACCTTGTAAACTGTTCCAGAGGGGTAGCCGTGTTAGTCTGTATACAGCAAAAACAACGAGTCCTGTAGCACCTTAAAGACTAACAAATTTCTGCGGGCATCTGCGAATCAATGGCCACTGGTTCGCGGATGCCCACAGAAATTTGTTAGTCTTTAAGGTGCTACTGGACCCTCGTTGTTTTTTCTTGTAAACTGTGTGTTCGCTATCTCTCCCTGACAGCATGGAGGGCTGCTGACCAGTCTGATGATGAGCGTTATGAGCACAATGCAGCTGGTCCTGCAGTATTTGATGAGCTGTGAAACAGAGTGTGAATTGGTGATGCCTGCCCTGCTGTCCGCCATGGAAACAAACAATTCAAGATTGCAGCTGGCATTCATGGAACAGCTGCACACAGTGGACCATCGGTCCTGGGCTTGGGAAACAAGCACGGAGAGGTGGGATCGAATCGTGATTCACGTATGGGATGACAAACAGTGGCTGCGGAACTTTCAGAGACACAAACCCACCTTTCTGGAACTGTGTGCAGCACTGCAGCACAAGGACACCAGAATGAGAGTTGCGCTCACTGTGGAAAAGCGACTGGTGGGCACGGTGTGGAAGCTGGCAACTCCAGACTGCTATCGGTCAGCCGCAAATCAATTGGAGTTGTGAAGTCCACCGTGGGGGCTGCGGCGATGCAAATGTACAGGGCCATTAATCACCTCCTGCTGCTATGAAGGACGGCGACTCTCGGTAATGTGCAGGAAATAATTGCTTTGAGGCAACAGGGTTTCCTAACTGCTGTGGAGCGATAGATGGAACGCATATCCCAATTCTGGCCCCGAACCACCTTGCAACAGAGTACAGCAACCGGAAGGGCTACTTCTCCATGCTCTTGCAAGTGGATCAGTGGGGTGGTCAGCGAAGGTGCATGATACACACATCTTTCAAAACACTGGCCTGTATGGAAAGCTGCACACAGGGACTTTCTTTCCAGACCAGAAGAGTCTAATGGGGAATGTGGAAATGCCCTAATGATCCTGGGAGACCCCGTCTACTTCTTGCTCCTGTCTCATGAAACCTTATCCTGAGAACCTGGACATCACCCAGGAGTGCTTCGACAGGCTCAGCAGTGCCAAATGACTGTCAAATGTGCCTCTGGCTGACTAAAGGTCGCTGGCACTGCCTTTTTGGCCAGTTAGATCTCAATGAGGAAAATATTCCAATGGTCATTGGAGCCTGCTCTACTCTGCATGGTATTTGTGAAGCGAAGGGGGAAAAGTTTCCTCAGGGGTGAAGGCCTGAGGCTGGCTACTGATTTTGAGCAGCCAGATGCCAGGCAATTGGGGGGCCCAGCAGGTGGTCATTTGAACCAAGGAAACTTTGAAGGAGCATTTTGATGATTCCCCAGTAATGTGTCTGTGTGTGATGCACTCAGCTAGGCAATATTTACTTGCTGCCTTGAATGACCCCTGTAGTGTTTGCTTCCTGAGTGTTAATTGTACTAAGCAAATATTCCTACTTATAGCCCCTGTGTTTGAATGTTAACACTGACCAATGTGTGTCTGACATAAATAAAGACTCATTTTATTTCAAAGATTCAAGTTTAACAAGAGGACAAAACATTAAATTTTGGTCAAACAGGGAACATGGCAATGAGGAACAGTCTCTTGGTTAGGGCTCTGTAACTCCAGTTTTCATTGTGAAACCACTTCCTAGGTGGGGAGTGCACAGGGTCCTGTGAAGGATTGGGAATGCACGAGGAATGTGCTGGTTGAGTTTGAGGACTTGGAACGCAGGTCTGTATTGGCTCAGGGGAACTGTGCACTGATGTGCTCAAACTGCGGTGTAATGAGGGATTCAGCATCTGTCTGGCCCTCCAGGAGCTTTATCATCTGGTCCAGTCCCTCTCCTTTCCAGATGATCCAGCCTACCTTTCAGTAATTGTCTTTCTCCACTGTGAAATTGACAAGAAAGCTGGGCCAATAGAACCTAGCTGCCCCCTCCCGCCTCCAACTCCCCTAGAGAGCTAGGCGGCTTCAGATCCCCCACTCCTGGCTGTGAGCCAGGATGAGAAACCCAGGCAGCTTCAGACCTCTCACGGACAGAGGCCCGTAGCCGTGTCAATTTCAGGGCTCCTGAGCTGTGAAATTAACAAGGCTGCCCAGGGGTGGAGGGGTGTGTGTTAGAGGGGCAACTGGACCCTGCTCCCTGGGGGCAAGAAGCCCTGGGCAGCTTTCCCCAGCTCTTGGCAGGGAACAGGGTGAGGAGAGAACTGAGTAGCTTGCTCTGTTCCCCAGGGGGAAGAGGGAAGGGAGGAGGAGGCAGCCTGCCGGGAGCCTGTGGGGCAACAGGGCTCCTAGCAGTGAGCTACCAGCAGAGCTGAGACACCAGGCTCTCAGCTCCCCAAACTGTCCCTCTTCGGTCGGTGGAAGCAATCCTGGTGAGGACACACATCACCGACCCAAGGAGGGTAACGGAGACATGAACCACTGCCCTAATTAGTAATATACGTCAACTTACATTTCTAGTGTAGACATACCCTTAGTGGTGTTGGCGTAACATATTATAAAAGTTGTATCCAAGTCTGTGTGCAGGAGAATGGAGAGATATAGTCCTTGGAAGGTGCCAGGATGATGGCCACTACGTATGATGAGGAAGGTGATGGTGATGAGGAAGATAATGGCTAACATTTTAGGTTATTCTGCAAGGGATGCTGTTAGTATGTGGATGTTCGGATGTACATTCTGTATTATCTCTACCTACCTTACTGGGTTAGAATGTTTGTGACTTTGCTAAATGTATCAGTCAACAATTGTAAATATAAAAGGGCTCCTACAGGGTGAGTTGGAACTGTGCACATCAGGATTCCCAACTATACTATAATTTTAATAATACTGGGCCTGATCTTGGGACAAGAACCTGTCAACCCACAAAGTGATAACTGGGAAATCTTAACTAATCACTATAATTAATACATCATCTAAAGATCAGGCTACACAACTCAAGAAAGGGACCTGCATGTTGCTGTAGACAGCTCAATGAAAGACGGCTCAGTGCCCAGCTGCTAACAAAAAAGCTAACGTTAGGATTCTCCATCCCATTCCTTGTGAATAACACGAAACATCTGTATATAAATTGTAGGAGAGTAAAGAGTTAAAAGCCGGACAAATGGTCAGGCCTAAGTTACAGCGAACAGGGTCATGGCACGGGCACACCTTGTTTCTGCTAATTGGTATGAATTCTAGTTGGAGTCTGTTCTCTCTATTCTTTTCCTCCCTTCCTGGCCATCTGCGCAGGGGATGAAGCTAACAAAATAACTATTCCCTCTCCTGTGCAAGGTCTTTTGGTGGGAAGAAAGCATTATCTTCCTTCCTCCCAGCATACCTTTACTTCAAAGAATGTTACTGTAAAATTAATAGGTTTTAAGGTGATGTGCCTGCCCTCTGTATGGTAATCCTGTAAACAATAAACAGGAACTGGGATAATTGTATTCATTATGTAGTTGTTAATATTCATTTTACAGGTGTCACTGTAACCAAATAAGGGTCTATGGGGAGTTGCTGGAAATGTATACATTTACATACTGTTATGGATAAAAGAATTGTAAAGTAACCCCCTCGTTGCTCACTTGCAGTGTCGAGGTGGAATGAGCAGGCAGTAAAGGGTTCCGTCTCCCCAATCCGCCCCAGGGACACCCTGTTTGGTTATTTATAACATAAATCAAGGGGGCCGCCTCTAATACCCTGGGACCACCATGGCTACTATAGCACTGCACAGAGGATATTTTATATCAATGTTTGAGAATTGGGAAGGAAATAGGTCAAAAATATGTGATAATATGATAGAAAACAACCAAAATTATACATGAGAAAAGTGAGACCGTCTGATGGTACTGTATATGGAAGTTCAATACAGAACCAATTAGTAATGGTTGCCTTGCACCACCGCTTTTCCCATGGGCAGCAGGGAGCCTTTTGTGAAGCTGATTTAAGAAGGGAAGAGAGGGGGTCCGGAGCAAGAAGGTTCCCACCCTGACAGTGAGGAGGGAGCAGCAATATAGCATGGGCAGGAGACAGGCAGCTGGTGGGGGATCTACACTGGGCAGACGGGGGCAGCAGCTGGGCCTGGTTATTCCAATGAGAACACTTCTCTCTCCCCTCCTGTGTCCTTTATCCTCTGCTGCTGGCAGAGAATGGCCATCCTGTCCCACCCCAAAGGCAGCCGCATCTCCAGGCTCTTCTGTGCTGCACCCACTAACCCGCCTCCAGGTTGGGGAATGACTCAGGGTGACAATTTCCTGTAGATAAAACAGGTGGAAAATTTCCCCAAAATGAGTAGATTTTAATCTGACATTTGAGAACTAGAAAATGGAGCAAAATCTGAAGAGGAGAATAGAGACATGGGCAATCATTTGGAGGGGCTGGGGGGCAAGCAGGGAATCTGCATGGATTTTATACCCATACTTGATAATTAAAGAAAAAAGGGGAAGAATTTAGGAGAAATTATTCAATATTTGATGCAAAATCAGAGAGAATGTCCTTCACCTACCCTTCTGCCCCTGCAATCTCCTGCCTGCACAGAGATAGTTCAATCTACCCCAGTTCAAACGGGCTTTCCCCTCTCTCCATCTCTGGCTGTTTTCATTGGGGCACCATTTAGGTAGGGAAAGCGTGGGCAGAACCCCCCGCCCCTAATTTTCATAACAACAGTTGGAAGCAACATTGCTTGCTTGATCCTCTTCCCCCCCCTCCCCTCACCGGCCTAGTCTTTGCTCAGCCAATAGGAATGCAGAGTTGTGGCAGAGCCAATAGCAGAGCTGGGAGCCTCTGCAGCACTCTTTCAATCTTGGTGGAAGGAAGAAGCTCCAGCTCTGTGCTTAGGTCCGAAGAGGCAGATTTCGTCATGATCTGCCCCTCACCTTCGCATGTTGACATGTTAAAAAGGTAGGCGCAAGCTCCTTGTGACCCCAGTAGACACAGGGCAGCTCAGCTGGGGGAGAGGGGCTACTGCCCCAGGCACATTCAGAGGATAATTATCCTCACAGGCAGCCCAGTTTTGAAAGCATCAGGTTGCAAGAGCAGCACAGCAGAATGACCACCTGGAATCTTTCCCTGGTTTGAAGAAAAAAGCAAGTGCTGTCGCAACACAAATATTGTTTAAATTACACTTCAAACTTTCCACTTTTTTTCCAACTCTCTAATTTGTTTAGTGAATGGCAGTATCCCAGTGTGGCCATTTAATTCCACTTGCTTGTGAGAATCTTTCCTTTGCCTACAATGGGTTTGAGTCAGGTTACTAGGCAGGTCCACATAGGCACACAAATGCTGTGAATGCCTTGATCTTACCAAATCTCCCCAGGGTTGCACTTTTCTAGGACCTTTTCCACAGATTACTTTTTGAGGAGCTGCTGGTCCTTATCTGTGCAGATACAAGCAACTGCTGCCCTCAAGCAGCCATTTTGTAGCTGTGTGTCTGCTGTCTTGTAGGTACTTCTCTTCCAACTGGGCTAAGTAACCTTAGCTCCTTTTGAGTATACTTATTGTTTAATATTTGTGAGGGGGCAGACTCTCACAAACTTGAGTACATCAGTGAATTTAATTGAAGAGATGTTTACTCTCTCAAATCCTTACAGCAACACACTAGAAACCTCCTTCCAACTTAATCCTTTCTATTTATCATAACTATTTGCATACAACCTTTAGTGCACATAAACCCAAGCCAATCTGAACAATTTATAAGATTTGGCTGCCAAAATTTGTTCATTATAGATCCACACTAACATCCATCATTTAATTACACTCTAGATAGCGATTTTTAATAGTTTGGTTTTTTTTTTTTTAAAGTTTGGTATCTCAGCTACTCGTGAGCCATCATTAACAAATGAAGGAGGGCTTGAAAATTAATTAATAAACATATTTTCTCTCTAATACTACTTTCCCCCATGACAAACTTTTAAATGTTCATCTTAACCCCTGTAGTTTGGCATCAGCTCATTTATATTAGTGATGAAAGATCAAGTTACAACCCAGAATCTGAAAATTTATTTCATGATGGGATTAGAAAGATCTCCAAAAATACCATGCCCAAGAAAAATCTAGAGATAATACAGCCTCTGTGCTGGCCCTGTAATATGATGGAAATCACTTCAAGCCATGGGGTGCTGCACCCTTAGCACCTTTTCTTTCAGCACCTATGAAATTTTTTTTAAAGTTATAAAACCATAGACTACAAAAAAGATTCCAAAACCGTTTTTAAAAGGTATCTGGCTGAAAATAGTTCTTAGACCAAGAGTCCTGTGCAGTGTTTGAAACCCAAACATTGGCCCGCTCACTAGGACAGTGACAGGGAAATGAGTTAAAAGTAGGAGAGCTGGTTTTTCTCTTTGTCTGTAATCAGAGAAATGCACAAAGTAAAGCACATAAATAGTTACCAACTACATTGCATTTTTAAAACTTTCATCTGTAGTGGCCTAAATCACTGTTGTTATTATCATAGAATCATAGAATCATAGAATATTAGAGTTGGAAGGGACTAGTCATCTAGACTGCTCAAAGCAGGACTAACCTCAGGGGTCAGACTGGGGATTGGGGATATCTTGCTGTATTACTGCGTGATTGTTCTAAGTTTACAAATACAGGTAAAATGTGGCTTTAGCTGCTGTTTGTTACATATGTTCTTGATACAGGAATTCGGTGCAGCGCTCCTGGCAGCTGATTTCTAACTCACTACCTGCAAAAACCGAGAGTCTTCAGGCGCCTAAGTAACCCCTGGATCATGACTGAAGTCACCCCGCCCCCCGTCTGAACCGGCGCCCCTGGTTTCATCCCTCCCTCCCTGACACCCCCCGGCCGGGCTCCGTCTCTTACTTGATCTGACCCCAGCTTCGCTCTGGGGCGGATCCCGGCTGGCGCTGGAGGCAGGGGCCGGGGCCGGGGGGAGTCACCGCTGCTAAGGCAGCTCGGATCCTGCCTTGCCCAGAGCGTCTAACAGCCGCAGGGAGCCGGCTCCCGCCCGGGGCTGCGAGAGCGGAGCCCCCACCCCGTGCGGCGGCGCGGCCCGGCCTGTGCCCAGCATCCCGACCCCGACCCCGACCCCTCCTCGGGGGCGGCCGTCGCTACTCACCGCAGTGTCCGGCTCGGGGCCGGCCTGGGCGGAGCCGGGGCTGCCGGGGGGCGGGGACAGGCCCCGAGCTGGGCACAGCGGGGCCAACGCCTGTCCCCGCCCAGCACCAGCCTGGCGGCAGCTCAGCAACACCACAGCAGCAACGCGAGCACCCGGGACCGGAGCGTTTCCTTCGCCGCAACCCCAGCGCGACGGTGACGGAGGCCGCGCGCGCAGCCGCGTAGCCAGTACGGCAGCATCCCCGCCCCGCCCCGAGACCGGCCGCCAATCAGGGAGCGGGGAAGAAGGGGGCGGGGCAGTAACGCGCACACGCCCCCTCCGCCGCTAGAAGGCCAAGTGCGAGAGAGAACTACACTTCCCAGCGTGCCCCGGGAGCGGGCGCTGGAGAATGGGCCACCTCCCTGTCGTGCAGATCCAGAGGCCGGGCCCTAGGACAGCCTCAAACGTCATTTCCGCTCCGAACTCCATGTCTCGGCCCTCCGGGGCGGGGCCTTTCTGTCCTGGCGAATCAGGGAGGGGAGGGGGCCGGGGTCAGCCTGACCCGCCTCAACCGCTTATCCGCGCCCCGCCCTGTCCCGGCCCCGCTACCCACCCCCGACAGCCGAGGGCGGGGCCAGGCAGGCCGCATGGCGCGAGTGACCCGCCCCCCGCCGGCTGCGGCTGGCAGGGGCGGCAGGTGCCGGTGGCGCGGAGCTCGCAGAGCAGCTGCTCCTGGTCCCTGCCCGGCTCTGCAGCGCGGGGTGAGGCACGATTCCCGCCGGGTGCCCGGGGCGGGGCAGAGGCTGAGGTGCGCTTTTCTCCCCGCTCGTTCCGCAGGCCGGGCCCGCAGCGCTGTGCGGGGCTGTGCGCGCCGGGCACACGCTGGGAGAGGCGCTGAGCGCGGGGCTGTGGCTGGTGCCGAGGGATCAGAGCTCGCAGGCCCGGCCCGGCTCTCGCTCCTTCCGCGCTCCGCCTCTGCACCGTGTGTGCCCCGCTGCGGCTGGGCTGAATCTCGCCCCGGGGCCCAGCCGAGGGACGCCCCGTCTCTCTCTCGCTCTGTCCGGGGGTCTCCCCGGGTCAGGTGCCTGGAGGCTGCGCAGAGTCTGGCTTGCTCCAGCTCCCTCGTCCCTGGGGCGCGGGTCTCCTCTGCCCCGCACGGAGGGAGCCCTCTGCTCATTGCACAGCAGCGGGTCTCCTGGCCTCCTGCACAGCGAGAGCAAGAGCCTTGTGTCCGGCAAGTGATACAGGAGTGGTTCCCCCGGGCTTTGTCTGTGGGTCTGGGAGCCCAGGAGGGGCCGCCCCTCACTGCCAGGCTGGGGTGGCCGCATGGCCGGAGTGAGACCGCTGTTAGCCGTGTCCTGGGGGGCAGAGACAGGGGCACTCCTAAAGGGTGATTGGGAGCTCAGGTCCCATTGTCTGTCTCCAAGCACGTTTCAGTTCAATTTTTATTTGTATTCTTTTTAAATCTTTTTCTTATTTAACATTCTATACCTGTTGGTCTATTTTTCATTTATTTTCCTTTATATTATTTGATTGTGTTCTTAGTTTTATAGTCTTTTGGGTTTTTATCATATATATTCATGTGCATTTTGATGTAGTTTTATTTTATATTAAAATAGCATTTAACGGCAATTGACTTATTTCTGTGGCAAATTTGGTTGTCAATTAATGATATTTTGTGTCAGAAAAACAGTCCATCCACTTTATTAATCTGCTTTAATTTCCACTAATCTGAATCCATATGATTACAGAGGATGTGGGTACAGGGCTAAGGCAATGATCTCAGGGTTAGGGTTTGGAGTGAGCTGTTTGGGGCTTTGGTGTTTTTTGGAGTTGGAGGTTAGATCATCTGTGGAAGAAACAAAGCTTCACTCTGTGTTTTAGTTGAGGCTCATCAGAGATCTGAGACTCTTATTATTATTATAAAAGCACAAGCATATGCTAGGGGAGAGCCACTGACAGGGTTGTTTCTGGTCAGTAAAGGGTCTTCCCCTTCAGGCAGATTTTAACATATATTTATAACAGTGTTAGAATTACAGCAGTCATTCTTCTTATCATTAGTCTAGCTTACAGACATAGGCAAACTGCAGTACAAGCATTTTCAGCTAAGACAGTTGATATTTTTCAGCACTGTTTACATTCTTTTCTTCTGCACTGTCTCACTCTGTTTTACCCCCTCCCTTTACCCATAAGACATACTTTTCTTGACCAAAGTTTAAGGCCTAAGCATTTTACTTCAACACATCAGACATCATCTTCTATCTGGACCCCCAAATGGGCCTTCTGTATGCCTGAATTAGGTGGAAATCAGGTTTCTGGTAACTTTTTCTAGTAATTTCTCCCCCCACCTCCCAGACCCACTCAGGTAGTTCCATCCAACATAAGCAATAAAGTGTGATTTTTCTAGGCTAAGGGGGCCTAAGGTTTGTCTTCATGGAGAATTAGCGTTGAACAAGCTGGAGAGTGAAAATCTACAAAGCCATAATAATGTCCAGACTGCATCAGACCAAATAGTTCCTTTAGCCCAGTAACGTATCTTCCAACAGTGGCCAGTGCTTGTTGTTTCAGAGGGAATTAAGAGAACAGACAATCCTGTCCACTTCTGGCAATCAGAGGCAAGGTTAGGGAAATTCAGAGCCGTGAGCTAATGCTAATAGCCATTGATGTACCCTTCCTCCAGGAACTTTCTTATTTTTTAACCCTGTTACAGTTTCAGCCTTCACAACCTTCCCTGGCAATGAGTTCTACAGGTTGACTGTGTGGTGTGTGAAGAAGTGCTTCCTGTTTGTTTTTAAACCTGCTGCCTATTAATTTCATTGGGTGACATCTGGTTCTTGTGTTACAAGAAGAAGTAAAAACAACGAGAGTTCTGTGGCACTTTAAAGACTAACACATTTAATTTTAGCAGGCATAAACTTTCGTGAGGCTCAGCTCAATTCGTCAGATGCAGAGATAGAAATGAGAAACATAGGAGCATCATATGCATATACAAGTGCATAGAGAACAATGGGGGAGGTGGATGAAAGCCGGGTACTTGGGACCTAATGACAATCATTGAGTAGGAGGTGAGAATGGGTGAGCAAAGCAATTTACCTCTTTAATGAGAGAGCCATTCCAAATCTCTGTTTAAACCCAGTTTGAATGTGTCAAGTTTGCAGATCATTTCTAACTCAGTAGTTTCTCTTTGAAGTATGGTTTTGGAGTTGTTTTGGAGAAGTACGGTGACTTTCAGGTCAGTGACAGTGTGCCCTTGGAGATTGAAGTGTTCTCCCACTGGTTTTTTATGTCTGATTTGTGTCCATTTATCCTTTTGTGTAGTGATAGTCTAGTTTGGCCAATGTACATGGCAGAGGGGCATTGCTGGCATATGATGGCATATATAACATTAGTGGATGTACAGGAGAATGAGCCCTTTATTGTGTGATTGATGTGGTTAGGACCAGTGATGATGTCACTAGAGTCGATGGGTGGGCAGAGCTGACAGCAGGGTTTGTTGCAGGGATAGGTTCCTGGATTGGATTTTTTGTAGGATGTATGATTGCTGGTGAGTATTTGCTTCAGGTTGGGGGGCTGTCTGTAAGCCAGGATGGGTCTGTCGCCCACTGCCTGAGCGAGAGATGGATCATCTGCTAGGATAGGTTGTAGATCTTGAATGATGTGTTGGAGAGATTTTAGCTGGGGACTGTAGGTGATGACCAGTGGTGTTCTGTTGTTTTCTTTGTTGGGTCTGTCCTGTAGTAGGTGACTTCTGGGTTACCTGTCTGGCTCTGTCAATTTGTTTCTTCATTTCTCCAGGTGGGTATTGTAGTTTTAGGAATGTTTCATAGAGATCCTGTAGGTGTTTGTCTCTGTCTGAGGGATCGGAGCAAATCCGGTTGTATCTTAAGGCTTGGCTGTAGACAATGGGTCGTGTAATGTGTCCAGGGTGAAAGCTGGAGGCATGAAGATACGTATTGCGGTCAGTTGGTTTTCGGTATAGGGTGGTATTAATGTGACCATCCTTTATTTTTATTGTAGTGTCCAGGAAGTGTATTTCTTGTGTGGACGGGTCCAGGCTGAGGTTGATAGTGGGATGGAAATTATTAAAATCCCAGTGAAAATCTTTGAGGGACTCTTTCCCGTGGGTCCAGATGATGAAAATGTCATCAATGTAGCGTAGGTAAAGAAGAGGTGTTAGGGGGACGAGTTTTGAGGAAGTGTTGTTCTAGGTCAGCCATAAAAATGTTGGCATACTGTGGGGCCATGCGGGTGCCCATAGCTGTGCCACTGACTTGGAGGTATAGATTGACTCCAAATGTGAAGTAGTTGTGGGTCAGGACAAAGTCACAAAGTTCAGCTTTGAGGTGTGACATATGATCATCAGGGAAAGTGTTTTTGATCGCTTGAAGTCCATCTTTATGTGGAATGTTGGTGTAGAGAGCTTCTACATCCATAGTGATGAGGACGGTATGTGACCTGTCTATGCCCATGGTAGCCAACTGATAATGCCAAGGTCAGATCAGGCTGTAAAAGGAGAGCAGATTCTCTTAGCACTGGTGGGTGGCACTGAAGCCAGACTTCCCAACCAGCCACAAACTGCACTTCTGAATCCCCACAGAAGCCAGTACACAAATGCACACAGCCCCCTTTACTGCATTTCAACTCCAGGCTCCCAAATCAGCACTAGGTCCAGTAAAGAGACCAGTTATTTAAACTCTATGCTCTTTACTAAAAAGGTTCCCTCTGACCCCAAGGGGTCAGCCACAGAACCAGTTCAATATAAGTTTGGATCTTACCTAAAATACCACTCTGGCAGCCAAATCCTTCAGTAACTAGAACTAGAGGTTTATTAAGAAAGAAAGAAACCATGAGAGAAATGTTAAAAAGATTAGAACAATCACAGATATACAAATGATTAAAAGTCCATATACATCAAGTTTCTGGAAGAAATGCGGAGTTGCAGGCTTGTATAGTTCCCTCTGGTACACATCCAGTATCTGGATGGGTCTAAGTCCTTTGGTTCAGCTGCAAGATACTTCTTTATTCACTTTCTCCACACTAGTCATGATTTTATAGACCTCTATCATATCCTCCCTTATTAGTCATCTCTTTTCCAAGATGAAAAGTCCCAGGCTTTTCTCATGTGGAAGCTGTTCCATACCCCTAATCATTTTTATTGCCCTTCTCTGCACTTTTTTCCAAATCTAATGCATCTTTTTTGAGATGGGGCTACTAGAACTGCATGCAGTAATAAAGGTGTGGACCTGCCATGGATTTATATAGTGGCATCATGATATTTTCTATCTTATTTATCTATTCCTTTCCTACTGGTTCTTAACATTCTGTTAGCTTCTTTAATTGCCGCTACGCATTGAGTGGATATTTTTAGAGAACTAGCCACAATGACTTCAAGATCTCTTTCTTGAGTGGTAACAGCTAATTAGACCCCATCATTTCTATGTATATTAGCCCTAGAATGCCACGCACCAATTCACCATGCAGATCCTGCTACCAGGCAATAAACGTTTTTTTCAGTTCGCTGGCAATTTCAAAAGGAAAAACATTGTTTTGCGTCAGACTGAAAATAAAACATGTTAAAAGGAATTTTAAAATACATTTTTCACTTAAAGTTCTTTCAAACCAAGAAATTGATATGTGGTTTATTTACAAAATGTTGAAACATTTTTTCTGATTTTTTTTTCAAAACAAAAATGTTAGGATCCCAGAATCTGCATCTTTGACACGCCTCCCCGCCCCCCTGAACATGTTTGGTTGAAATTTCACCTACCTCTAGTTTCAACATTACATTGTTTTGAAACAATTTTCATTTAATTTATTTTATTTTTAGTTGGTTTATATAAACTGTATATATTTTTTTAAATGTCAAAATCAGAATGTGAGTGTTGGTTGTAGGTGTGTTAGTTCTAGGATATTCAGAGGCAAGTTGGGTGAGGGTAATATTTTTTTATGGGATTGACTTCAGTGGGGGAGAGAGCTTTTGAGTGTGCAGAGCTCTTCTTTAGTTGAGCTGAAAAAAGACCTGTGTGTAAGCTCAAAAGCTTGTGTCTCTCACCAACGGAAGTTGGTCCAAAAAGGAGATACTACCTCACCCATCTTAAACCTCCGTTTCATCCGTGTACCTGTCGCTCCTACCTAGGACAGATGGGGGAGGAGACAGCTTACTTGCTTCATGGCCGCCTGCCTGGCCTGGTCCCTCCCTTTGCTGCTGTGGCAGGCGGGAGGTGCCAGTCTGTCCCAGCATGGCCGTTGCTATGACACCACCCTGGCCTTTGGAAGGACTTGGAGCATCCCTCTCATTGGAGACTCATTTCTTTCCCCCTTTATCTCCATTAAAATGTTGGCTGATGAAAGTGATTTGACCCATATTTAATGTACACCGAAGCCAGAGGTCTTCCCCTGTTTGGGGGAAGGGTGTGTCTCAGCTGTTCACAGGACACTTGGCTGGACCCTTTGCTTTTCCTCGGGGGGCACAGGACGAGGGTTCACTCATAGACTATAAGGTTAGAAGGGACCATTGTGATAATCTAATCTGACCTCTTGCACAAAGCAGGCCACAGAACTTCACCCACCCACTCCTGTAATAGACCCCTAACCTAAGGCTGAGTTATTGAAGTCCTCAAATAATGATTTAAAGACTTCAAGGTACAGAGAATCCACCAGCTAGTGACCCGTACCCCATGCTGCAGAGGAAGGTAAAAAACTCCAGGGCCTATGCCAATCTGCCCTGGGGGAAAATTCCTTCCCGACCCCAGATATAGCTATCCTCTAAACCCTGAGCATGTGGGCAAGACTCACCAGCCAGACACCCAGAAAGAAGTCTGTGTAGTAACTCAGAACCCATTCCATCACAGGCCATTGGGCATATTTAGCTCCAGTAGTCAAAAATCAGTCAATTGCCAAATTAGATTGTCCCATCATACCATCTCCTCCATAAACTTATCAAGCTCAGTCTTGAAGCCAGCTAGGTTTCTTGACCCCTCACTGCTCCCCTTGGGAGGCTGTTCCAGAACTTCACTCTGCTGATGGTTAGAAACCTTAGTCTAATTTCAAGTCTAAACTTCCTGATGGCCAGTTTATATCCATTGATTCTTGTGTGCACATTGGCACTGACCTTAAATAATTCCTCTCTCTTCCTGCTATTTATCCCTCTGATGTATTTATATAGAGAGCAATCATTTCTCCCTTCAGCCTTCTTTTGGTTAGCCTAAACAAGCCAAGTGCTTTGAGTCTCCTCTCAGAAGGCAGGTTTTCCATTCCTTGGATCATCCTAGTAGCCTTTCTCTGCACCTGTTGCAGTTTGAATTCATCTTTCTTAAACATGGGAGACCAGAACTGCACACAGTATTCAAGATAAGGTCTGACCAATGCCTTGTACTAACTAATGGTACTAACACCTCCCTATCTTTACTGGAAATACCTCGCCTGATGCATCCAAGAACCTCATTAGCTTTTTTCACGACCACATCATGGCGGCTCATAGTCATCCTGTGATCAATCAATATGCCCAGGTCCTTCTCTTCCTCTGTCACTTCCAACTGATGCATCCCCAGCATATAGCAATATTTCCTGTCATTAGTCCCTGAGTGCATGACCTTCCACATTCCACTATTAAATTTCATCCTATTTCTAGTACTTTAGTGTACAAATTCATCTAGATTCTTGTTTTATGATATCCCAATCTTTCTCTGTATTAACAATACCTCTCAACTTGGTGTCATCCACAAACTTTATTAGCACGCTCCCCCTTTTTGTGTAAAGGTCAGTAATAAAAAGGTTAAATAAGATTGATCCCAAGACTGATCCCTGAGGAACTCCACTAGTAACCTCCCTCCAGACTTGACAGTTCATCTTTCAGAATGACCCATTGTAGTCTCCCCTTTAACTAGTTCCATATCCACTTTCCAATTTTTGTATTAATCCACATCTTTTCCAATTTAACTAATAATTCCCCATGTGGAACTGTATCAAATGCCTTACTGAAATCTAGGTAAATTAGATCCACTGCATTCCCTTTCTCTAAAAGATCTTTTATCTTCTTAAAAAAGGAGATCAGGTTGGTCTGGCACAATCTATTTTTGTACCTGTGGCTGGCTGCCCAGGTAGTGCCTGGAGTGGCTGAGAATCTCCATACGACTGTATTAGCCCCTCACTTTGTCCTTACCACAGTCACTAGTAGTGTCCCAAAACCCCATAAGGAATGGTCTCCATGAGGGGCTGCTTCCTTCAGGGCTGAGATCGCCTCTGGGGTGGATCCCTGGTGGCCATTATTTGCGGGTCACTGGACATGGAATTGTCTTTTAAATGGTGGCTCCTCCATGTCGTATCCTGTTAAAGAAGCATCTCCCATGGCAAAAGTTGTTCTCCAGAGAATCCAGCCACACCGATAATACTAAGGAATTTATTTAGCAATGTGTTGGGAAGAGATCAACAAGCAGCTTCAAAGTACAATTATTACAGCAGTTTCTTAAATACATTTCAGCCATCAAGATAGACTAAATGGGTTTAAACCAAAAACAGTTCTCTGTATCTTGGGGAAAACAACTCCATATATGGTGGGGAGGGGAGGGTGAAGGGGAAGTGGTCTCAGCAACTAAGGAAGCTACGTGTTCATGGCCCTCACAACATATACATAATGGAGGGCAGGGCACAGTGTTCACTGCTTATCTAGGTACTCTCTGTGCTTGCAGTCCTTGGTGTGTTCTGCATAGAGGCCTCACCCCAACAGATTCCCTTCTGTTTGACATGTCAAACTTTGTGAGTGAGATACTGTCAATACTTTAAATGTAATCATATTTGTGATTAATCTTGTGAGTGAGGGCGAGGAGCAAGGGGTCATAGGTATGGGGAGGAGTATGGGTAAAGCAGGGGGAAGAAACAAGGACAGTGAGGGAGATGGCATTAGCAAGCATATACTTAAAATAACAACACACACAGAGATAAAAACAAGACAAGGAGGGAAACAGCAGTGGCAGCTGTCTGCGAGATGGTCCACGAGGCGATGAGGTTATAGGACGGACCAGAAGTCGAATCTTCCAAGCGGTTATAATCTGGTTGGCGAGCTGAACCTTCACGCAGCCTTTAACAATGTCCTTATGGACTGTGGCAGACACAGAGGCAGTAGCAAGGACCGCTTTAGCCAGCAGTTTGTTGGCTAGTGGGACGGGTATTGTCCAGATATAGATTGCCATACCACCAAGGAAGTGTTGTCATTCCACTGAAGACACAACCAGGCAGATGAATGTCACCAAGGGAGAAGGAGTCTGTGGTTTGCAGGCACATGGAGGAATTGGCAGGACACCGAAGTGGGCCGTAGTTGTAATGCGTTGCAGTGATGATAAAGCACCACTGCGTGACAGACACTTGGACAGCAGCCTGGGCATCCAGGAGGGAAAGATGGTGGTAACCACAGTGGAAGAAACGTTCAAAGGGCGAGGAGTAGAACAAGAGCAGATAATATAATCAGCAGTCTCTGTACAGCAATCTGAAGTCGTCATGAGCATGCCGCCACTGGGGGGAGAGACATATAGCCAATAGATCCTACTTGATAAACAATATTATTAGACACATAACCAACAGATTTAAAATAAAAAGAAGGAAAAACATGGACGGGGATAGCGAAAGGGTATACGAGAAGAAAATTGAGAGAGTGTGAAGGAGACTTCAGGGAGAAGGGGGGGTGCAACAACTAACTGGACAGATATATTTGCCAGGTGTGCAGGGGCAGAGGAGGAGAGGGTGTGAGAAGGGGGGAACCAAAGCATATGTCTAGTATATCTTCTTTTAATATATTAAATAAATCACAAGCTAATATATCACAAGCACGTCCTTTAGATTGGGATTTAGTCATATTAACAGTAATATTGGAGGATTGTTTAATTACTGCATAGAACACATCCATGGCTGCATCAATGGCAGTCAGGGCATATAATAAGCCAGCATTGGTGTATTTTAGGGCCCGGATAGTCTGGCTCTTGACCCAGGCATTCTATGACCTATCTGCTTTGGCGTTAAGCGAGTTTATCATGGAGTTTGTGCTTCCAAATAGCCCCCCAATGTCACCTAGGGTGCCTCGCTTTTTTCTTTTTATTGCATGGTCGCGGACAGCATATTGGTGCACTAATAGCTTTAACTGTTCTTTTAAACGTTGTACAGAATTAGGGTGATCAAAACATACATTTTGTAAAGGTACAGTAAAATTAGACAAATCATATTTAACCTTAACAGACACCATAGTTGCATCATGTAAAAGCATCTTATACCATCAGGAGGGATAGGGTGGAATGTAGGACAGGTGGTAGAGGGGATATAACCACAGGTAGTTAAATTATAACATCTTACATCCAAGCATCCCAGGCATCTGGCTGGGTTTGAGCAAAGTTCTTGGCAATACCTCCATTCCAGGCTCCCATAGCAAAGGTGGAAGTTCTGTCCATCCTGCTCCTAGAATTACTTCTTTCCCAAAAATGAGTTGTATACCGTTTTCAAACCTGGTGCTACAAATACAGGTAAAATTTCCCAAACCAGTGGAGTGACTGTAAATGTTTTGGATATCAATGGTACCGTTGAAGGCTACGGAGAAAGTGAGGTTGGTCCTCTCAAGGGGAAAGGCCGTGAAGTCTTGTTTCTTTGTATTATTTTCTGAAAATGGAGCACATTTGGCTGGGTCTGGGCGGACAGTCCTTAGGCTTGAAGCTCCAAGTACACTTGTATCCAGCATATTTGCACGCAGGCAATCGTATTCCGCTCCCGGGGGTGGGCAGAAGGGGAGAAGCTATGTTATCGTGGTAATATGAGAGGTGGATGGGCCCAGGAATTTCAATGGGTTCCTTCCCGGAAGGTAGGGCAGTAAGCCACACATTTGGTTTCATTACCTATTCGCCGTCCCCAGAATTGCACCAGAATTGTTAAGCAAACGGAATTCTTCTCCAGAGATTCTAGCCACACCGATAATACGAAGCAATTTATTTAGCAAGCGTTGGGAAGAGCTCAACAAGAAGCTTCAACAGCTTGTAGGCAGTGATTAAGGGCCAAGGCTACAGGATCCAAGCATGTAGAGTAATAGGCTACAGGGCAATCCCTATCGCCATGGGTCTGTGTGAGCACAGTAGAAACATGACACTCCTGTATGTGCATCCAGAGTTCAAATGGTAAAGAAGAGTGGGGGAAACCAAGTGCCAGAGTGGAGAGAAGGGCTGTTTTAAGCTCAGCCAAACAGTCATCATGCTCCGGGGTCCAAGGAATGGAGTCAGAGGAGGCAAGGGCACCCTTAAGGAGGTCATTTATAGGTTGCGCTAAGGAAGAAAATGATGGGATATATTGCCTACAGAAATTTAAAAGGCCCATGATCTTGCACAGCTCCCACACCATGGTGAGGTGAGGGGCCGCAGCAGTGGCAATCTGATGATTGGAGGTGAGGGTCTTGGAGTCCTGTGAGACGTTAAAACCTAGGTATTGGACGGAAGGCAAGGCAACTTGAGCCTTACGAGGACTGGCTTTTAAAACTGCAGTCACTAAAACTTGCAGAAGCATCTGGAGAGCTACCAGGTGGTCAGAGGGGGTGGGGGAAGCAAGTAGTAGATCATCAACATATTCTAGACAGGTGGAATTAAGAGAGAACCAGTTAATCCCAGTCAAGGCTTTGGCCATAACACGATGGAAAAGGATGGAACTGTTATGATGACCTTGGGCAAGTTGGATCCAGGTGAACTGGGTCAGGCCAAAGGTAAAAGCAAACCAAGGCCGAGAGTCCGGATGTACGGGGAAGCTTCAGAAGCCATTAGCAATATCTAACACGGTGAAAATACAGTAAGAAAAGGTCAAGGCCCGAAAGGGCAACCGAAGTATCGGCAACAATGGGAGCAAGTTAATCAGCATACTGATTAACGGTACGGTAGGCAATAGTAAGACGCCAAGAGCCATCAGGCTTCCTAACAAGTCAGATGGAGGAGTTGGTGGGGGAAGAACAGGGGACTAGTATGCCCCGCTGGTGTAAGGATTGTATAATATCACCTACCGCATCCTGGGCCTCAGGCTTGAGGGGATATTGTTTGGTAGGCGGAGGAAGTTGACCAGTAACCTGGATGGGAGGACAGAGGTGCTCAGGTACCAAACTGTAGGACAGTTTGTCCTCAGCCCAGGCAGAGGGAAACCTGGAACAAAGCTTGTGAAAAGGGTTAAAAACGTTCCAAGTGGGGGGTGCAGGTTTAGCAGCAGCAACAGAGGAGAGTGACTGTTTGTTGTGCAAGGATATTGTATATGTGCACAAGAGCTTATCTGTGAATGTAACAGTACTTTTAGCAAGGTTTAAAGTAGCGGAAAGATCAGAGAGGGCGTCCGTGCCTAGTATGGTCCCTTCAGCATTTGGAGCAACATAAAAAGATTGCACCCAAAAAAAAAAGAGTTAGATTCACCAAGAATTGGGTGGCTTTTATATGCAGCGATATGCATGCCACCCACCTCCGAAACGGTGACATGATGTTTGGTGATAGGAAGGGGAAGATCAGTAATGGAGACAGAAGCCCCTGTGTCCACAAGAATTGTGCATGGCTGGCCCCCCCCCAACCATGCTTGGAGGTGTGGTCTACAAGGTTTTTGTTTGTGTCTGCAGAACTGACAGGCAAGGGGGCTGAAATGTCCTAGCAATTCATTGAATCAAGCTGTCGTGGAAAAGATCACACAGCTTCTCTTTTGGGTCAAATCGAGCTGAGCTTTATTTTGACAGACATACACAGACACATGGCCATGGGAAGGCCCCAGACAGCGCAGGGTTACTGTGCTGTTACCAGGAGCCCCCCCTTACCAGGTGAATGCCTATGGCTTATATAGAATAGCTCTTTACATCAGACCGCTTAGTGGAATTTCCCTTACAAGACAAGTCTGACAGTTACTTCCTTATCTATGACCCAAATCTAACAATTACCACTTATCAGTTACAAGTATAACTAGGAGCGAGTATAAGAACAGACAGGTGCAAGAAAAAAACAGATTACTTAAGTAGATAATGGCAAAAACAGCTTACAAAGCAATTAGCAGTCTTCAGTATATCTTTTCATCCATAGTTATGCTAACTTACATTTTCATCAGTTATTTCAGCGTAAGGCCTACCAGGCTTTGCTTTTGTGCTTCCACAAAGCAGCCTGACCCTTTCTTATTTATTCAGGTGGGCATAAGGGCTAGCAGAGGAATGAGTGGGGTGGGATACAATAGCAGGAGGTGCAGTACCAGAAAGACCTGGGTGGCTCGGGCAGCCAGCAGCCCATTGTCCCACCCCTCCCCCCCAAGTATAGCATTGGAAGGAGGAGTGCAGAGGGGACCTGGGTTGCAGGGCTGGGTCGGGACAGAGGGGTGTTATTACGAAACCCAGAATGGTTGTGGCCCTGCCCTCGACCACGACCCTGCCCTCTGATTGGGCAGCCTCTCCGCATGTGACCAGAGGCACTACAGTTGGGGCAGGTAATTTTATTTTTGATTGTTACTGCAGCAACACGAGGGACTTTATCTTTCTTTTCTTTAGCCTGTCTTGCTTCATATTCAGAAGCCTAAATACAGATTGACTCATAGTCAGAGCCTGGGTTGACACCTAGGTTGAGGGCTGTCTGTAGATGAGAGTTAAGTAGTGAGAGGACCTACCATCAATCAAATCTCCACGTGACGTAAGCCCCGCCCTTCGATCAACAGTCCTGTGACTGTAAGCCCCTCCCTACCTGCCTGTGTCACCCGGAAGTCCCACCCCATTCGGTCACCTGACATCCGGTCCCTCCTCGGGTTATGACTTCCTGGTCAAGATGGGCACCTACCCGGAAGCGGGGTGGTGCGACCGCCCTCCGAGAACGCCCCCCGACTGCTCCCCACCAATGGGAGAGGGTTTTGCACTGAGAACTGGGATTGGCCCAGCAAGGGTTTTTAATTTGTGCCAAGAGCTGGGATTGGTCCCGCGAGGGTACAGGAAGGAGCGGGGCGCCCCTACCCCAAGCGGAGCGGGCTTAGGCCGTCCCAGAAGGGAAAGGTGCAGTAATGCGGCGGCGCAGCCTCCCAGAAGTTTTGGGGCCCTTAAAGCGTCTCGTTTTCGAGACCGCGTGGTTCACAGCTCATGGAAAAACGCCAAGAGGGGAACATGGACGCCTTCACCACCCCCGTGAGGCCTTCAAAATTTGTTTTGGCTCCTAAGTTCTTGGCCCCCAGGCGTAGAAAGCGCCGCATTAGCGAGGAGGACACCCCTTTGGCCTGGCCTTCGTTCAACACGCTGGAGCCCGACGAGCCGGACAGCCTCACGCTGTCCATGGAGGCGTCGCCGGTGGGGCAGGCCGAAGGAAGAGACGCGGCGCAGGTAAAGGAACGAGCATGATTCCAAAATCAGAATAGAAGACACAGAAACTGAAACCTCAATGTAAAAGTTAAGGCTGAAGGAAATGTCATATGCAGTTTGTACCTCATGTGGAGGAAACAAAGCTTCGCTCTGCATTTTAGTTGAGGCTCATGAGAGATCTGAGACTTGTTTATTAGCACAAAAGCACAAGCATATGCAAGGAGAGAGCCACTGACAGTCAGTAAGGGTCTCTGCCTAAAAGCAGATATTCACATATATTTATAACCGTATTAGAATCACAGAATTAAAATCACAGGGTCACAGAAAAAACTTCTTATCATTGGTCAAGGTTACAGACATAAGACAAAAGCAGACTGCACTTTTAACTACAATAATTGCTGTTTTTCTCAGTTTCTCAGTACTGTTTACATTCTTTCTTCTGCACTGTTCTCACTCTCTGTTTCACCCCCTCCTTCTACCCATAAGACACATTATCCGTAGCGTACCAAAGCTTAAGGCCTATGCAAGTTACTTCAACACTCAGGACAACCTGCTCAGCAAGAAGATTCAGAGGAATAATGTTTTCAAGCCTTGTAAACAACAATCTTACACAGTTAAATGAACACAAAGTAGACAAAAAAAAACCACACTGTGAAGAGCAAAATAATGCTGGACAGGAAAGCAAGGGGATGCAAAGGAACAAGACAAATAAATGTTAAATTTGCATCTTCTCCAATATTTTTTAATCGTTATCTTTCTAAGAAATGTGAAGGTAGCTGGAAATTCCATTGATAACCTAAACGTCTCATTAGAGTTCACATCTGTGCTAAATGAAAATAAACATGACAACTGACAACTCAATCTGTTACAACAATACTTACGTTAAATGTTACTATGCAATTACATACACTTTGATTCTGGTCCCTGGATTAATAGGGAACGGTTTAGCTCTGTGGGTCTTTTATGGCTACATGAAAGAAACTAAAAGGGCTGTGATATTTATGATCAATCTAGCCATTGCTGATTTAGCACAGGTTTTATCCCTGCCTCTAAGGATTTTTTCTATTACATGTCTAGAACATGGCCCTTTGGAGGAGGCGTCTGCATATTTTGTTTCTACCTTAAGTATGTAAATATGTATGCAAACATCTACTTCTTGGTTTGCATCAGCGGAAGACGATTTTTGTTTCTTATGTACCCCTTCAAGTTCAATGACTGCAAACGCATATATGATGTGTACATCAGTATCGCTCGGTGGATTGTAGTCTGCATTGGCTGTTTGCCTTTTCCTCTTCTAAGATTTAACTTTAGTGAGATGAATATCAGTAATAAGTGCTTTGCAGACCTCCCCATAAATGATATTAAATTTTCCAGCGCCATTGTGATGATGACCATAGGTGAGCTGATTGGGTTTGTAACCCCCCTGCTGATAATTCTGTATTGCTCTTGGAAGACTATCCTATCATTAAAAGAAAAGAATTCCATTTCCCATGACTTTGAAGAGAAAAAAAAGGCTTTAAAGATGATCCTCACCTGTGCTGTGGTCTTTCTGATTTGCTTTGCACCTTATCATATCAGTTTTCCTTTAGATTTCCTTGTTAAATCACATCAGAAAAAAACCCCACATGTCTGAAATGTGATTTCAATATTTCATGCAGTGGCTTTGTGTCTTGCCAGTTTGAATTCCTGTGTAGACCCAGTCATATACTACTTTACTACAGATGAATTCAGAAGACGACTTTCAAGACAAGATTTGCAAGACAGTATTCAGTTACACAACAGAAGTTATGCGAAAAAGCATTGCAGAACTGTGTGATAAGGTAAAGTGGTAGGATATTAACATTGCACTTTCAGAAATGATTGAAAAACATGAATGTTCAACATCATATTCTTGTGGCCCAGCACATCGGGGAAAATTCTGAGGTCCTTTCTCAGGCAAACATCTGTTGATTTCAATGATCATTTGACTGATTTAAAAAGTGAGGCTTTCACCTTTTTCTTGCAAAATTGTTGTGAATATTGAATTTAAACAACGTATTATGTGTATTATAAAAAGAATTGATATGGTGCCCAATCCTGAACTGGCCAAACCAGAATGAAATAGCTTCGTTTATGTGAGACTGATGAGTTTAAGGTTGGGATTTCACTTGTTGAATAGAGGTCAGGTCAGAGTACTAACTCTGCATCCAGCTGTTGCTGTGTGTAGGACAGGGAGTGTAAAGGATGTGACCTACCACCACCCTCCTGTATCAGCTTTCAGCCACGTGGTATGCAACGTATCAGACGAAATGTGTGTAGTAAAAACCTGTGGGGGAAAAACGTGTTTTAAAAAAAAACAACAAAAAAAACAGGAATGTTTGAGGCAAGGGTCTGACTTACCAACACCCACCCCACAGAATTCCAAGAAGCCAGCCAGGGGCTAGAGTTATCGGGTAATAGGTCTGGGGGAGTCTCACTTACAGTAAGGATCAGGCTTGTTAGCTGTAAATAAAAGTATTGAAAAGGGGCTTTGTACCTATCTGTTTCTGTAAGATGGCCTGTGTGGGCCTTATGTGTATATACGTTTCAAGGTGGCGGCATGTCTTTTAAATAAAAAACCTTTTTTGTGAGAACCCAGCTATTGTGTCTTTGTGTATTTACAGCAAAAAAGCTTAAATGTGTTTAGTAGAAGAAAATAAAAAAAAAAAAAAAAAAAACCCCAAACAAACCAGGAATGCTTGAGACATGGGCCTGACTCACAAAACCTTTGTTTTCACCAGGGGTTAGAGTTATCAGGTAATAGGTCTGCAGGGCCTTACTTACAGTAAGGGGCGGGGGGAGAGATGAGGGTAACTGAATGCTATTGGACAGTTTTAAAATAAAGCCTCAGGAATTGGTGGGTCATGACAGTTTTAAAGTTGTATATTAACAACCACCAAAATAAAAATCACACACCTTTCATATTTTTAAAAGGCATTTGTTGTAATAACAACCAATGTTATTTGTAGAGTGTGTGCTGCGGTTGTGTTACAAACTTTTTTATTTTAAGCATTTAAAAAAACCCCAAGCCATTCACTGATGTTTGCAAAGGGTATTATCTATTTTCCCATCACTGACAGGCCTTTATTTTAAACAATGTTAGTGAAAAGTGTATAGGTGTTAGGATGACTGGTAATCCTTTAAGCAACAAACAGTGGGAGGATATAATTGTATGCATTATGTAGTTAATATTCATTTATAGGTGTTACGTAACCAAATAAGGGTCTATAGGGTGCTGTTGGAAATGTATACATTTACATACAGTTAAGGATAAAAGAATTATTAAGTAACCCCATGTGGAAACATGAAGTTTGTCACAAAGGCAGTTTGAGCATGCAGCTGAAGGCTAAAAGGCAGTTAGAATGTGCTGTTGTAGTTGGAGTTCCAAGGACACCTCCAAAGAACCAGAAATCTGCTACTACGAGGCTGGGGTATTGTTAGTTCTTTGGAGGTGTCCTTGGAACTCCAACTACAACAGCGTCAGGAAAGCAGGCTGTGCCTGATTAGGAAAACGAATGTTCCAATTTAGCATCAGATATAACGTTTTTAGAAAAAAACTTTAGCACACTAGCTAAACATTTGTTTAAAATATATTTACTGGACTTCATCTTTCTGTCAGGCTCTGACAGTGGTGAATTTTCCTCTTTTCTTTCTCGGCTTAAACTTCTTTCAGGTTTTGACCGTGCTGTAAAGCAAAAACAACATGATTATAAATGGTTGTATCAGCTTTTAAAATAAAATACTATTTCAGTCATTACAGCAAACACAGATTTTACCCCTAGCTTGCCACTAGCCTCAAAACCAAAATGTGCAGTAAAATCACCATTAATCTCTACCCCTACACCCACCAGTTTTTAAAAACATATCAGCACGTGTTCAAACTAAGTTCCTCCAAGCAGTTATTAACCCTCACATTACCCCACAGCAAAATTCTTTTAAAAAAACCACACTGCTTAACATAGCTCAATTCAAGCATGAAAAACACCACTCTTTGCACAACTTTAAAAATAAAACACAATTGCAAATATTTACCTTCCACCACAGGGTACAAACAAGCAGGCACAGGTGCATCTTTTAAATAAAAGACAAGCATAATTTGCGTTAGTATGACATCCTGCAAACTATTAAACCCCCCACTATATAGTTAAAATAGGGGCTTTATCTTGCCCTGATGAAAGGCTGCTTGAAAGGTTGGATTCCATAATCACTAGATCACACTGCAATAAAAACACCTAGCATTCTTGGTAAGAATAGGATGAACAAAAAACAACATATGTTAAAAATAATCAAACCTGCTATCCTTTATTGCCTGCTCTTTCCACCTCCACGCTGGGAGTGTGCAGCGAGAGTGGCGGGTGTATAAGAAAACACAGACTAGCTCCTTGTTAAAATGGAAAAATACAGCTTCAGTCAAAAGAAAGAGGCCATAGGACAGTTTGCTATCTTGATTTTAGCTTCAGAGAAAACGCCGCCCAGACCTTAGCCTTCAGCTGCATGCTCAAACTGCTTTTGTGACAAACTTCATGTTTCCACATGGGGTTACTTAATAATTCTTTTATCCATAACTGTATGTAAATGTATACATTTCCAACAGCACCCTATAGACCCTTATCTGGTTACGTAACACCTATAAATGAATATTAACAACTACATAATGCATACAATTATATCCTCCCATTGTTTGTTGCTTAAAGGATTACCAGTCACCCTAACACCTATACATTTTTCACTAACATTGTTTAAAATAAAGGCCTGCCAGTGATGGGAAAATAGATAATACCCCTTTGCAAACATCAATGAATGGCTTGGGGGTTTTTTAATGCTTAAAATAAAAATGTTTGTACCACAACCCCAGCACACACTCTACAGATAACATTGGTTGTTATTACAACAAATGCTTTTTAAAAATATGAAAGGTGTGTGATTTTTATTTTGGTGGTTGTTAATATACAATTTTAAAACTGTCATGACCCACCAATTCCTGAGGCTTTATTTCAAAACTGTCCAATAGCATTTAGTTACCCCCCATATCTCCCCCTGCCCCTTACTGTAAGTAAGGCCCTGCAGACCTATTACCTGATAACTCTAACCCCTGGTGAAAACAAGAGTTTGGTCAGTCAGGCCCATGTCTCAAGCATTCCTGGTTTGTTTGGGGTTTTTTTTTTTTGTTTTGTTTTGTTTTGTTTTTGTTTTTTCTTCTACTACACACATTTCAGCTTTTTTGCTGTAAATACACAAAGACACAATAGCTGGGTTCTCACAAAAAAGGTTTTTTATTGAAAAGACATGCCGCCACCTGGAAACATATATACACATAAGGCCCACACAGGTCATCTTAGAGAAACACAGATAGTCACAAAGCCCCTTTTCAATACTTTTATTTACAGCTAACAAGCCTGATCCTTACTGTAAGCGAGACTCCCCCAGATAACTCTAGCCCCTGGCTGGCTTCTTGGAATTCTGTGGGGTGGGTGTTGGTAAGTCAGACCCTTGCCTCAAACATTCCTGTTTTTTTTGTTGTTTTTTTTTTAAACACGTTTTTCCCCCACAGGTTTTTACTACACACATTTCATCTGATACGTTGCATACCACGTGGCTGAAAGCTGATACAGGAGGGTGGTGGTAGGTCACATCCTTTACACTTCCTGTCCTACACACAGCAACAGCTGGATGCAGAGTTAGTACTCTGGCCTGACCTCTATTCAACAAGTGAAATCCCAACCTTAAACTCATCAGTCTCACATAAACGAAGCTATTTCATTCTGGTTTGGCCAGTTCAGGATTGGGCACCATATCAATTCTTTTTATAATACACATAATACGTTGTTTAAATTCAATATTCACAACAATTTTGCAAGAAAAAGGTGAAAGCCTCAAGTCCTTTGTCAGTTTTTAAATCAGTCAAATGATCATTGAAATCAACAGATGTTTGCCTGAGAAAGGACCTCAGAATTTTCCCCGATGTGCTGGGCCACAAGAATATGATGTTGAACATTCATGTTTTTTCAATCATTTCTGAAAGTGCAATGTTAATATCCTACCACTTTACCTATCACACAGTTCTGGAATGCTTTTTCGCATAACTTCTGTTGTGTAACTGAATACTGTCTTGCAAATCTTGTCTTGAAAGTCGTCTTCTGAATTCATCTGTAGTAAAGTAGTATATGACTGGGTCTACACAGGAATTCAAACTGGCAAGACACAAAGCCACTGCATGAAATATTGAAATCACATTTCGGACATGTGGGTTTTTTTTCTGATGTGATTTAACAAGGAAATCTAAAGGAAAACTGATATGATAAGGTGCAAAGCAAATCAGAAATACCACAGCACAGGTGAGGATCATCTTTAAAGCCTTTTTTTTCTCTTCAAAGTCATGGGAAATGGAATTCTTTTCTTTTAATGATAGGATAGTCTTCCAAGAGCAATACAGAATTATCAGCAGGGGGGTTACAAACCCAATCAGCTCACCTATGGTCATCATCACAATGGCGTTGGAAAATTTAATATCATTTATGGGGAGGTCTGCAAAGCACTTATTACTGATATTCATCTCACTATGGTTAAATCTTAGAAGAGGAAAAGGCAAACAGCCAATGCAGACTACAATCCACCGAGCGATACTGATGTACACATCATATATGCGTTTGCAATCATTGAACTTGAAGGGGTACATAAGAAACAAAAATCGTCTTCCGCTGATGCAAACCAAGAAGTAGATGTTTTCATACATATTTACATACTTAAGGTAGAAACAAAATATGCAGATGCCTCCTCCAAAGGGCCATGTTCTAGACATGTAATAGAAAAAATCCTTAGAGGCAGGGATAAAACCTGTGCTAAATCAGCAATGGCTAGATTGATCATAAATATCACAGCCCTTTTAGTTTCTTTCATGTAGCCATAAAAGACCCACAGAGCTAAACCGTTCCCTATTAATCCAGGGACCAGAATCAAAGTGTATGTAATTGCATAGTAACATTTAACGTAAGTATTGTTGTAACAGATTGAGTTGTCAGTTGTCATGTTTATTTTCATTTAGCACAGATGTGAACTCTAATGAGACGTTTAGGTTATCAATGGAATTTCCAGCTACCTTCACATTTCTTAGAAAGATAACGATTAAAAAATATTGGAGAAGATGCAAATTTAACATTTATTTGTCTTGTTCCTTCGCATCCCCTTGCTTTCCTGTCCAGCATTATTTTGCTCTTCACAGTGTGGTTTTTTTTGTCTACTTTGTGTTCATTTAACTGTGTAAGATTGTTGCTTACAAGGCTTGAAAACATTATTCCTCTGAATCTTCTTGCTGATCAGGTTTTCCCAAGGTACAAACTGCATATGACATTTCCTTCAGCCTTAACTTTTACATTGAGGTTTCAGTTTCTGTGTCTTCTATTCTGATTTTGGAATCATGCTCGTTCCTTTACCTGTGCCGCGTCTCTTCCTTCGGCCTGCCCCACTGGCGACTCCTCCATGGACAGCGTGAGGCTGTCAGGCTCGTCGGGCTCCAGCGTGTTGAACAAAGGCCGGGCCAAAGGGGTGTCCTCCTCGCTAATGCGGCGCTTTCTATGCCTGGGGGCCAAGAACTTAGGAGCCAAAACAAATTTTGCCATGTTCCCCTCTTGGCATTTTTCCATGAGCTGTGAACCACGCGGTCTCGAAAACGAGACGTTTTAAGGGCCCCAAAACTTCCGGGGGGCTGCGCCGCCCCAGTGGTGCACCTTTCCCTTCTGGGACGGCCTAAGCCCGCTCTGCTTGGGGGTAGGGGCGCCCCGCTCCTCCCTGTACCCTCGCGGGACCAATCCCAGCTCTTGGCACAAATTAAAAAACCCTTGCTGGGCCAATCCCAGCTCCTGGGGCAAAACTCTCTCCCATTGGTGGGGAGCAGTCAGGAGGCATTCTCGGAGGGCAGTCGCACCACCCCGCTTCCGGGTAGGTGCCCATCTTGACCAGGAAGTCATAACCCGAGGAGGGACCGGATGTCAGGTGGCCGAATGGGGCGGGATTTCCTGGTGACACAGTCGGGTAGGGAGGGGCATTCATAACCCCTTCTGAGTCAAATTTTACAGTGGCCGGAGTGCCATTATGGTACCCATCTGCAGTAAGCATAGCCCAAGAGAAGCTGGGGTATTTTGTTTTTGTAAGTATGTGTAGATCTCTAGGGTGCAAAGTATAAGTGGCTACTATCTGAGTGATCTATTTCCAGAATGCGAGGTTTGGATCATTGGGTTTTAAATCAGGGAGGTCTTTTAACAGACTGCACATTTCCTCAGTGCTGAGGGGAATGTATTTATAAGTGTCCTGACTTTCCTGACCCATCCAGCATATAGTTAGTTGGAGGGGGCCAGGGGAGTGCTGGCATCAGAACTCGAGTTATAAGGGGGAGGCCAGCTATTCTGGTCACCCTCAGATCTTGCGAGTTCCCATTCCCAGACTCTTCGGACAAGATCCTCCCAGTTAACTTCCCCTGAGTATTCATTATTTTCGTTTTCAGGATCTGGATCATCCATCCGGCACATGGCTGCAGATATGCGGTGCGTGGAGGAGTTACAGGCTTGTAGCTTCTTTTTCACGGCATCAGTTTCCTTCTTTAAATAATTTACTTGACAGCTTAAGGCATCCTTTTGGGATTTCTCTGATTAACAGATTTCCAGAGTGCACTATTTTCTTCTACTTTCTTTCCATAGTCATAGCACAAAATCACAACTCCTTTCTCTAGCTTTCCTTTCATCTGACCAGACCTCCACAGGAAACCGTCCCTCGTATTCACATCCTTCTTCCATCTGTCCTTAACCATTCCCTTCTGCACTTTCTCATGTTTCCTAATAAAAGAGTCAACAATCTCCCCCCTCTGTGGGGACGCCATTGGAATTCCTTTTAACAACACAGCTAGCTGATTCTTGCGGTATAGCACCTATACCCAGTGTCCTGCAACACAATCTCTGCCTTTAGCAGTCTTTGTGCTCAGTGTAGCTGTGGTGTGATTTATGCACCCGGCACCGTCCTGACCAGGGACAACTTCCTGCAGTGCCCTTTCCGTGCACTCAGTGCAGTCTTTTCTGCGATTTCTCGCACCAGTCCTCCTGCCTGTTTAGACTACAATATTGCGTAGTCCTCTTATCTGTGCGCTTGTATAGATCGTTCGGACCAAAAAGGGGTGCAGAGGGGGTCTCTGGGAAAGCCCCGACCAAGGTGCGCACTAGAGGTGGCAAGATAAAATGTACTCTCCTCTATTCTTGGTCGTGGGGGTTCCCGAGGGTCACCAACTGCACTCTGCTCGCTGAGCCAGGATTGTTAAGCAAAAGGAATTCTTCTCCAGAGAATCCAGCCATACCCATAATGCTAAGCAATTTATTTAACAACACCTTGGGAAGAGCTGAATAAGCAGCTTCAAAATACAATTATTACAGCAGTTTCTTAAATACATTTCACTCATCAAGATGGACTAAATTGATTTAAACTAATCATCAAAAACAGTTCTCTGTATCTTGGGGAAAAACAACTCCACATATGGTGGGGAGGGGAGGGGTGAGGCTTAAGTGGTCTCAACAAATAAGAAAGATACGTTGTGAGGGGCATGAATACATATAGGTGATGAAGGGCAGGGGCACAGTGAGGAGTATGTGATAAAATGCAGGAACAGTACAAAAAATATCTCGTTCTCTGCCGATCTAGGTACTCTCTGTGCTTGCAGTCCTTGGTGTGTTCTGCATAGAGGCCTTACCCCAACAGCTACTTCCACCTGTGTGAATGGCTGGCAGGGGCTGCTGATAACTTTCTATCTATTTATCAAATACTGGTATGAAACCAGCACAGATTTTGCTTCTCTTCTGCTTTTCAAAACTCCATATTTTGGAGGGAAAACTGTTGCTGTGAATCCTCAGAAGTGGAGGAAGTAAGGAAGGAGGATAGGACTCTGGACTCATCCCTAGTGAGCCATGTTTCTGGTCTCTCAGAGACCAGTGTTAACTCAGAGTAACTGAAAGGAAGAACAGGGAGTGACTCCAGATTAACATGGGAGTGAATAGATCAGGATTTATCCCTCTGCGGAGGGTGTCTCAGTTATTGCAGAAGCGAGGAAAGCTACTGATTTTCTGACTTTCTCTGCTTCCAGGATATTGGGATTGAGCTTCTTGGGTCAGATGCTGCTGGCTCCATTGTGATCTGGGAGCTCAAGCTGAGCAGCTGCTGCCCCCCTGGTGGGGCTGGGCTAGGGAGTGACCTTGAGTAAAACCTCCTCTGTGCCTAGCCAAAGTAAGGACTTTCTCCAGCTGTAATTAACCCCCGAGGCCAGCCATAGGCTCTGCCCACACCAACATCTCAGCCAGCGACTCTAGATGATTGATAGAGACCTCAGGGAGCTTGCTGGGGGTGGACAAGAAAGTGACTCTGCACAAACAGCCCCTCCTCATTCCACATCTCTCCTCCCCTTAGCGATGGCAGGAACGGATCCAGCCATGGGAGAGTGAACACCCAGGAATGGCTGTCTGTCAGCTGTGGGGGAAGGAGGAGGCCAGGGAAAGGGAGACACAAAGAGAAAAAGGAGAGACTGAATGAGGCAGTGGGAGAAATAATTGGGGAGAGAGATTCCCACATCTCTTGCCTGCCCCCACATAATTATTGCAGCATTCCTGGGCAGATTCACTTTCCTGTGTACAAGGTGAGATGCAGGGAGAGGAAAAGCCAATTCCTGACTTTCCCTGAACCCCCTGCTGTGGGAGTGTGCAGCCCTGGGGACAGTGTAAGGGGGAATCCCCTGAAGTCACTTCTTTTGGTTCTGCTCTTGTCTTTCAGTTGGTTTCCAAACTTTGTTACTGGGAGGTTTTCAAAAAGTCTCAGTGGCTTGGTGCTGGTGGGAGGGGCCGGGTCAGTGCTGTAATAAGATGACCAAACATTTCCCCAGAATAGAATAATAGAAATATAGGGCTGGAATGAACCTTGAGAGGTCATCTAGTCCAGCCCCTACCACTGAGTTGTCCAGCCTGCCCTTAAAATCCTTTGCTGATGGCTATTCCAGAGCCTCCCTTGGTAACCTATTCCAGTACTGAACTAGCCTTTTTCACAATTGACTCACATGGCTGACTCAGTTTCCATTTGTGATCCACGATAAGCCTTAGATCATTCTGAGTAGTGCTGCCCCCTAGCCAGTTAGTCTCCATTTTGTAGTTGTGCATATGATTTTCCTTCCCTGCATGTAATACTTTGCACTTATCTTTATTGAATTTCATCTTGTTCATTCCAATCAATTCTCTAATTTATAAAGGTCATTTTGAATTCTAATCCTGTTCTCCAATGTGCTTTGCAACCTCTCCCAGATTGGTTTCATCTGCAATTTTACTTTACTGCAATCATACTTTCCACTCCAGTATCCAAGCCATTAATGAAAATACTGAATAGTACCAGATGAAGGACTGGTTCCTGGGGGACCACATTAGGCACATCCTGCCAGTTTGACAGCAAACCCTTAATAATTACTCTGAGTACCGTCTTTCAAGAAGTTATGCACCCATGTTTTAGTCCTTTCATGTACACCACATTTCCCTACTTTACTTATGAGAATTCATAGGAGCCTGTGTCAAAAGCCTTACTAAAATCAAGATCCATCATGTCTGTGATGTGCCTCGGATTCATAAGGCTAGTACCTCTGTGAAAGCCAGAAATTAGATTGCTTTGGCATGATTTGTATTTGAGCTGCGAAGAGAGAAGCAAACAGAGGAAGTATGCCTGGAAGTTCCCATACAGGGTTTTACCTTTCAGGCCTAGCTGAGCAGGAAATACAGCCTCTGAAGAGGCTCTCCGAGGAAAGATAATATGGAAAGTAAGTGATCAGCTGTTCTGACCTGCACAGGATGTGCCATGTTTGTCTTTCTTCCAGAGGATAGAAGCGACTTCATGTGTATGAAGTGCAAGCTGGTCTCCATATTGGAAGATAAAGTTAAATGGCTAGAGACCCAACTATCAACTCTGCGTTGCATCAGAGAAAATGAAGACTTTATGGATAGGAGTTATGATTTGCTACAGCAGACGCAGCATGTGGAAGAATCAGAGAGGACAGGGCAGGGGAAACTGAAGAACGGGGAAGAAAATTGGCAGCATGTGACCTCCAGAAGAAGAAAGAGGAGAACCCATATACCCCAGTGCAGTTAGAGATAAGCAATAGTTTTCAGGTTCTCTGCACAGATACTACAGAGTTTGGAAGATTCATCTGAGGGAAGGGATCAAAAGGAGACCCCATTGATCAGAAGGTATGGGATGCATTGTCCTAGGGATGGGTGTTCCACTACCACCACTCCCAAGAGGAAGAAACGGGTGGTGGTGGTTGGGGATGCTCTTCTAAAGGGGACAGAGTCATCCATTTGCCATCCGGACCGGGAAACTTGAGAAGTGTGCTGCTTGCCTGTAGCTAGAATTCAAGATGTGACGGAGAGTCTGCCGAAACTTATCAGGCCCTCTGACTGCTACCCCATTCTTACTTCTCCATGTGGGTACCAGTGATACTGCCAAGAACAGCCTTGAGCGGATCACCACAGACTACATGACTCTGGGAAGAAGGATAAAGGAGTTTGAGGCTCAAGTGGTGGTCTTATCCATCCTCCCTGTTCAAAGAAAAAGCCGAGGTAGGGACCCTTGAATTTCAGAAGTAAATGCGTGGTTACGCAGGTGGTGTCATAGAGAGGGCTTTATATTCTTCAACCATGGGATGTTGTTCCAAGAAGAAGAATTGTTAGAAAGAGATGGGATCCACCTAACGAAGAGAAGGAAGAGCATCTTCACAGGCAGGCTGGCTAACCTAGCGAGGAGGGCTTTATACTAGGTTCTCTGGGGGGCGGGGACCTCAGCCCAGAGATAAGTGGGACACCAAGAGAAAGTGCAAAGAGGAGGGGTCAACAGGGGAGGCCTCCTGATGCACATTGAGAAAGTAGGGTAATCGGCTGGCTATCTTAAGTGCCTGTACATGAATGCAAGAAGCCTGGGGAACAAGCCGGAGGAATTGGAAGTCCTGGCAAAGTCAAGGAACTAAGATGTGATTGGAATAACTGAGACTTGGTGGGGTAACTCTCACAACTGGAGCACTGTCAAGGATGGGTATAAACTGTTCAGGAAGGACAGGCAGGGAAGAAAAGGTGAAGGAGCTGTACTGTATGTAAGAGAGCAATATGATTGCTCAGCGCTCTAGTATGAAATTGGAGAAAAGCCTGTTGAGAGTCTCTGGGTTAAGTTGAAAGGCAAGAGCAACAAGGGTGATATCGTGGTGGGTATCTGTTATAGACCATCAGACCAGGAGGATGAGGTAGATGAGGCTTTCTTCAGACAACTAGTGAAAGTTTCCAGATCACAGGACCTGGTTCTCATGGGGGACTTCAATCACCCTGATGTCTGCTGGGAGAGCAATACAGCAGAGCACAGACAATCCAGGAAGTTTTTGGAGATTGTTGTGGACAACTTCCTGGTTCAAGTGCTGGAGAAACCTACTAGGGGCCGTGTTCTTCTTGAACTGCTGCTCACAAACAGGGAGGACTTGGTAGGGGAAGTAGAAGTGGGTGGTAACCTGAACAGCAGTGACCATGAGATGGTCGAGTTCAGGATCCTGACAAATGGAAGAAAGGAGAACATATTTTCCTTTCCAGGTATTGAAGTAAGGCTTGACCAGTCTTTATTCCCCAAATTCCCCTTTTTAAAGATAGGTATTATGTTTGTCCTTCTGCAGTCTTGTGGGACCTCACCATCCTCCAGGAGCTGTCAAAGATAATTAACTGTTCCAAGGTTGCTTTAGCTAATTCCTCAAGTATTCTGGGATGAATTTAATTATGCCCTGCTGACTTTACTATATCTAATTTATCTAAATATTTTTAACCTGTTTATTTCCCCATTGTGGTTTCTGTTCCTTCCCCCTCTTAGTTAATAGTAATTGTTGTAAGTATCTGGTCACAATTAAACTTTTTTAATGAATGTAAGAAGGCATTAAACACCTTAGTCTTCTTTATGTCATCTGTTATAAGCTCTCCTTCCCTGGTAAGTGGAGGACCTACACTTTCCTCCACCCATCTCTTGCTCCTAATATACGCATAGAACCCTTATCTTATTGCATTTCATGTCACTTGCTAGGTGTAACTCATTTGGTGAATTAATGTGTCTGATTTTGTCCCTACATACTTGTGCTATTCTTTTGCACTCATCCGTAGCAATTTGTCTATGATTCAATGTGTTTAGGATTCCTTTTCATTTTCTTGTCACTAAAGATCTCCTGACAGAGCCATATTGACCGTTACTATTCTTTCCATCTTTCCTTCAGATTGTGGGAGTTTGCTGTTGCTGCTTAAATATTGTCATGAGACACTGACAGATCTCCAGAACTCTTTTTTCACGTCCGATTTTATTCCAGTGAGACTTACCTACCAGTTCTCCAAGTTCGTTAAAGTCTGTCTTTTTTAAGTCTGTTGTCCTTATTCTGTTACTCTCATGCCTTCCCTCTCATAGAATCATGAAATCATCATTTTATGACCACTTTTGCCCATATTGCTTTCCACCTTCAGTTTCCTAACCAACTCCTTCTTGTTAGTCAGAATCAAGTCTAAAATGGCTGTCCTCCTGTTACTTATTCCATCTGCTGAAAGAGATGGGTGTCTCTACTCCCTAGTACATTCCAAGAATTTATTGAACATTTTGTGTTTGGTTGAATTCCTTTTCTAATAGATGTCTGGGTAGATAAAGTCCGTCACCCCCATTGCTAATTGTGTTTTGAATTTTTCTGTTTGCATGACACTCAAGAACATCACTTTGCAGGAAAAGAGCCTGGGGGAATTGTGATGTAAAATATTTTCCTGTTCTGACATGTCACCAATTGCCTTTTTTTGCCCTAACAGGCTGCAGCATAACATCCCTGTTTTGCTCCTGATCATTCCATCCTTCCAGGGACCAGGGAAGGGAAATGTCTGCGGTGGAGCCAGTTGAGGTACGGATTATCAGGGAGTGGCTGGCGGGTTCCTGTTGGAGGGAGAAGGGCAGTAACTACATAGGAAGTGGGCACTTCTGGGGGGTTGGTCTGGAGGTTGGAGGGGACAGGAAATATACAGGGTAGGGAGGGAGAAAGAATGTGACAAACCTGCTGGGATTTGTTTATTGTGGGACCTAGATCCTAGGAACCAGACCCATGGGGTTTGTGAGTGGGAATTCCCTAATTTATCAAACAGGGAAAAAAAATCCTGGACTGGGCTGGGAAAACTGACCAATATTGGAGTTGGGAGCCTAGACCTACTAGCCAGAAGCTGCTGTGAGATAAAGGGGCACCCACCAGTGAGGCCCAGGGAAGACTCCCCATCCCTGCCCATCTGACTGCTGGCAATGGGGAGGGTGTTGCGATTCCCAGCCGGAGTTGTCCCTGGGCCCTACTGGGGGCTCCATCTCCTGTATCTGGTAGGCTAGTGGTGAATGTGAAGATCCCGGCCACCTCAGTGTGCTAGAAGGGGTGAGCGGCTCTTTTTCTCTTCTCACCCTGAAGCTTCCTGGTTACTGTGATGGGGTGGGGTGGGACTGTGCTGCCTGCCTGCCTCCCAGGGCTTCCATGTGATTGGCCCCACTCCCCATGAATAGTTGGATTGTGAATGGGCAGCAGGTAGTGAGTGGGGGGCTCTTGCTCTTTCAGGGGCTGGTGACCTTCGAGGAGGTGGCTGTGTATTTCACCAGGGAAGAGTGGGCTCTGCTGGTCCCTGCTCAGAGAGCCCTCTACAGAGATGTCATGCAGGAGAACTATGAGAATGTGACCTTGTTGGGTAAGGATTCCTGTCTCTCAGCTATTAGAGGGGGAAATAAAGAGTTAAGTTTCACGACATCTCACAATGCAACTCAACTCTGCCCAGTCTCAGCAATGCCCCAGCAGGCCAATGACACGGATACTAGCACTCTGCCCTCCCCGCTACAAAACACTGGGAAGAGAGCACAGGAGCAGCATAGCAGAAAGTCTAACAGCTTCTCTTTGCTAAGGCAGAACTTGGAGTTAGGTCCGGTGTAGTGAACAGAAGCTACCTACACCTGGCCTGCGCTCATCCACTGAGCCTACTGCGCACAATCCATCTCAGACTTTCATAATGTTACCACCCCTTTACCATTGCACTGAGGATTCCTTCTGCGTCATTGCCTTCGTTTACACCTCACTGATCATTGGTGACCACTAACATGTGTGCCACTAGATTGCTGACAATCCTCGTGGCAAGAACGCACCTTTGTGCACCATTGACACAACCTACAACACTCAGCACTGAAATGAGGAAAATCTGTTCCTTCAAGTTTCACGTGCATGTCGTAGTCACAGCTTTTCCCTCTGCCGTTTAGTTAAAGCTACAGCTGACACCGTGCACATAACTGGCGTGCACGCATATGCTGATATTCAAATCTATAGAAGACAACACAAACAATGGCATGTTCTCTCAGTCCTTCTTCCTGTTAATTATTGATCAACACATTTTAAGGCCAGGAGATACTTTTAGGCCATCTGGTCTATTATAATATAGTTTCATCCAGTTGCCATTGTAGTGAGCTGAATACCTTGTGTTTTGATGGAAACATCTTCCATAGAGGCACCCAGTCTTAACTTGAAGACTTCAAGTGTTGGAAAATTTGCCACTTCCCTGGGTAGTTGGTAAACCTTTGCATTACCATAACTGTGACCTATTCCCAGTGACATTTGCCAGCTGCAGGGTTGGGGGTAGGGACAGAATTAAGGGGCATTGCAGGGGTAGTATGTAGCTTAGTTCTTCATTTTCTGGTTTCATAGGTTTTAACTTTCACCACCATCCACATGCTGGAAGGGCATGAGATAGTGCTGGGCTACCTTAACTCTGCTTTATTGTAGTTTTTGAGCATTTCATTTCCTTGATTTCTTTTGAATGGTCTTCTTCCCATTATGTTTCCATTAAAGCTTTTGCCGGCAAGCTATGTAAGGTGGGGATGTGATTTCTGAGAGAGCAATGCTCAAAAACTATTAATTTACAACCAGTCCAATATCTTCATTTGGATTTGAGAGCATTTTAAAATATGGTTCTTAACAGAGAAATTTTGATATCAAGCCAACACTTCCAAAAGAAACTCCTGCAGAATGTGAAAAGATTCCACAACATACATTGTTTGTAAGTTGTCAATGATACAGCTCAGACTCAAATGCATGGTGTAGCACAGGTTCAGTGGTCACAGCATGTCCGCTTGAGCCAATCAGTTACTGTGACAGCAGATTGCTGGAAATTCTGAGTCCAGCTATTAAAAGACCGTCAACTTGCTGCCCCTGTGAATTTCAGTCTCTTTGTCTCATCATTTGATTATGGTGTAGGGAGGAGGGATTTAGGTTTTTTAGGAACTGGGGAACCTATTGGGGAAGGAGGAGCCTATTCAGGAAGGATGCTCTATCTTTACTATCCTAGTAAAGAGGAGAGGATAGAAGTTCATTAAATTACAGGTAGTAGCTGAAGAGAAACAGTCAATGAAAAAGAGTGCTGTGCAATTACATAACAGGAAAGCAGACAACTAAATATTGACAGTTTTAATAAATTCTATACAAATGCAAGCAGACTAAATACTAATATGGGTGTACTTGAGTGCCTGGCTTTAAATGTAGATATAATAAGATCACAAAAACATGGAAACTTTTTAAAAACACCCTTATGTAGGCTCTCAGTAAATGTGTATCTCCCAATGGGGGGAAAAACAGTAGGAGGACTAAGAAAATACCACCATGGTAAACAACAGAGTAAATAAGGCAGCTAGAGGCAAAAAAATATCCTTTAAAAATTGTTAGTCAAGCCCTACTGAGGAAAATAAAAAGGAGCATAAACTCTGGCAAGTCAAGTATAAAAGTATAGTTAGGCAGGCCAAAAATAGAATTTGAAGAGCAACTAGCAAAAGTCAGTGAAACTAACACCGATTTCTTGAGGTACATCAGAAAGAGGAAAGCTGCCAAACAATCAGTGGGAACATTAAATGACTGAGGTGCTAAAGCAGCACTGAAGGAAGCCAAGGTCCTTGCAGAGCAGCTAAATGAATCCTTTGAATCAGTCTTCACTGCAGAAGATGTGAGGGACTCCTACACCTGAGCCATTCTTTATAGCTAGAAAATCTGAGGAAATGTCCCAGATTGAGGTGTCGATAGAGGAGGTGTTGAAATAAATTGATAATTTAGACATTGATAAGACACCAGGACTAGACGGTATTTACCCAATAGTACTGAAGGAACTCATATGTGGAAAGTGCAGAACTACTGACTGCAGTATGTAACCTAGCACTTAAATTGGCCTCTATACCAGATGACTGGGGATAGCTAATGTAATACCAATTTTTTAAAAAAAGCTTAAGAGATGATCTTGGCAATGAGGGGCGGGTAAGCCTAACTTCAGTACCAGGCAAATTGGTTGAAAACTATAGTAAAGAACAGAGTTGTCAGAAAAAGATGAACACAATTTGTTGAGGAAGAGTCAACATGGCTTTTCTAAAGAGAAATCATGCCTCATCTGTTGGAATACTCTTAGGAGGTCAACAAACATGTGAAGCAAGGTGATCCAGTAGATATAGTGTACTTCGACTTTCAGAGAAACTTTGACAAGGTCCTTCACCATAGGCTCTGAAGCAAAGTAAGCCATAATGGGATAAGAGGGAAGTTCCTCTTATGCATTAGTAACTGGTTATAATACAGGAAACAAAGGGTAGGAATAAATGGTCTGTTTTCAAAGTGAAGAGTGGGAAATAGTGGGATCCTCCAGGGATTTGTACTATGGCCTCTGTTGTTCAACATACTCATTAATGACCTGGAAACATGGGGAAACAGTGAGGTGGCAAAGGTTGTGGATGATGCAAAATTACTGAAAATAGTTAAGTCCGAAGTTGACAGTGCAGCGTTACAAAGGGATCTCACAAAATTGGGTGACTGGACAACAAAATGGCAGCTGAAATTCAGTGTTGATAAATGCAAAGTAATGCACATGAGAAAACACAATTGCAACTATAGATTCAAAATGATGGTGTCTAAATTAGCTATTGCCACTCAAGAAAGAAATCTTGGAGTCATTGGGGATGGTTCAGCCAAAATGTCTCCCCTTTTCAACATGTCCCTTTGCCCCTCTCTGAGGCCTCAGCCCCTCCCTTCCCCCCCGCCCCACTCCAGGGTCAGGTAACAAATAGTATCCCTGCATGGTTTTTGCCATGCCCTGAGACACTGTGGTTCTTTGTGGATTCACTTGTTGGTCCTTCTGTTCTTGGAAGAGCTAGGTTGTTTTATGTATGTCTTAGTGAGGCGTAAACTACCTCTCTGCTTTTGTAGGGTTTTGCCTGAATCTGCTACAAGCCATGAGACACATATTTGGGAAGATTATATAGGAGAGCTTTATAACAATACATGTGACATTGCAACAAAACATACTAATATAATAATAATGTTCAACATGTCATGAGCATTCAAAAAACATCTTACATGACATACTTTGGATTAAACAATACACAATTACACTATGTGGGTGAACATGAATGATACCCAAGCACACCATAAGGATGTACATGGGGTGCAGTGTGTCACAATTACACACTCTGTCCTTGATCCATTTCTCACTACTTCCTCTGTATGTTACTTCTGGTAATCTCATCCACAAACACAAATTCAGCTACTATCTCTATGCTGGCAACTCACAGATCTAACTCTCTGCTCCAGACTTGTCTCTTTCTCCCCAAACTGAAATCTCAGCCTGTCTTTCTGACATATTCTCATCGACGTCTAGCCATCAGTTCAAGCTCAACAGCTAAAATGGCCAAAACACAGCTCTTAATATTCCCCCACCTCCTTTCTGTATCACTGAAGTCCCCACTAGCATCCTTACTGTCACTCACATCTGTGCGCTGCACATATGCTGCAAGACAGGCTCTCTCTAGATCCTTACATGCAGCCTATTTCTACATCTTGCATTTTTTTTCTGCATAATGTCGCTAAGATACAGCCTTTCCTATCCATGCTCACCAGTAAAACTCTTCTCCAGGTCCAGGGAGGATGGATCTAGGCTGTTCTCAGTGGTGGCAGATGACAGAACAAGGAGCAACGGTCTCAAGTTGCACTGGGGGAGGTCTAGGTTGGACATTAGGAAAAAGTTTTTCACTAGGAGGGTGGTGAAGCATTGGAATGGGTTACCAAGGGAGGTGGTGGAATCTCCATCTTTAGAGGTTTTTAAGCTGCGGCTTGACAAAACCCTCACTGGGATTATTTAGCTGAGGTTAGTCCTGCTTTGAGCAGGGGGTTGGACTAGATACCTCCTGAGGTCCCTTCCAACTCTATGGTTCTATGATCTCCTGTCGTCATCTCCTGTCTCAATTATTGCAACATTCTTTTCTCTTCCTTGAGAAATGTAGCCATGTCCTGCTCATATCCATTCAGAAGTAAATGTTCACAGAGCTACTTCACTGTCCTCAAATGTGACCTGGGAGGGAAGGTTGAAAAAATTGGTCATGTTTAGTCTTGAGAAAAGAAGATGGCCAGGCGGGACACCTGATAACAGTCCTCAGATACATTAAGTGCTGCTATACAGCGGATGGTGATCAATTGTTCTCCACATGCACTGGGGTAGGAGAAGAAGGAATTGGCTTGATCTGCAGCAAGGGATGTTTAGGTTGGCTATTAGGAAAAACTTTCCACTGTGAGGATAGGTAAGTACTGGAATAGGTTACCAAGAGAGGTTGTGGAATCTGAGTCACTGGAGGTTTTTAAGAACTGGTTAGACAAATACCTGTTAGCTATGGTCTATGTGTACTTGGCTCTGCCTCAGGGCTGGAGGATGGATTAGCTGACATCTTGAGGTCCTTTCTATCCATGTGTTTCTGTGATTTTATGATTCATTATCTTAGACCTTCGCTTTGACCTTGTCTCCTTCTGGAAAATGGGAGATTTATTTAGTAGTGTTTTTTAATGAAAAATATGCATGGGTCAGCTTCCCTCTCAATTTGCTTTGTTAGCCATTGGGTGTGAAGGAGTTGATTCCTTTTCTGGGATGGGGATGTAATTGTTCTTGAAGTAACATAGGCCTTTCTCCATTTATGTGGGTACGCTATCAAGAACTGTGCACGTAGGAATGAAGCACATCGGACAATGGAAGTCTCAGAGACTTTGGAAGGAAAAATCAAATTCACATCTACAAAATGGGGAGTAACTGGCTAAGTAGTAATACTGCTGAAAAGAATCTGGGGGTTATAATTGATCACAAACTGAATGAGTCAATTAATGTGATGAAGCTGCAAAAAAGATAATATTCTGGCATCTATTAACAGGGATTTGATCTGTGAGATATTGGAGGCAATTGTCCCCCTCAGCACTGATTGGGCCTCAGCTGAAGTACTGTGTCCAGTTTTGGATGCCACACTTCACGAAAGATGTGGATAAATTCAAGGTAGTCTAAAGGAGAGCAACAAAAATGATGAAAGAATTAGTGAACCTAACACGAAAGGCAAGATTTAAAAAAAAAACCCTGGCATGTTTAGCCTTGAGAAAAGAAGACTGAGGGGGGGCCTGAAAACAGTCTTCATATATGTGAAGGGCCGTTCTTAAGAATACAGTGATCAATTGTTCTCTGTGTGCACTGAAAGTAGGAGAAGAAGTAATCAGAGAAATGTAGGACTGAGAGAGACCTTGAAGACCCTGCACTGTGGAAGGGCTAAGTATTAACTAGACCATCCCCTACAGATGTTTTTCCAACCTGTTCTTAAAAGCCTCCAGTGAAGGAGATTCCACAACCAACCTAGTTAATTTGTTCCAGTGATTAACTAGCCTTACCGTTAGGAAGTATTTACTAATGTCTGCCTTGCTGCAATTCAAGCCCAATGTTTCTTCTCCAGTCTTCAGTGGATAAGGAAAAGAATTTAGCACCCTCCTTTTTATAACAACCTTTTTTGTACGTGCAGACTCTTACCATGCCTGCTCAGTCTTCTCTTCTCCAGACTAAACAGACCCATTTTTCCCAATCTATCCTCATTGGCCATAATTTCGAGACCTTTAATCACTTTTGATTTTGCTCTCCTCTAGATATTCTCCAGTATGTTCACATCTTTCCCGAAGTGTGGTACCTAGAACTCAGTATTCCAGCTGAGGCCTTATCTTTGCTGAGTAGAATGGAGGAATGACTTCTCATGTCTTGCTTACAGCACTCCTGCTTATAGATGCCATAATGATATTCGCGTTTTTTGCAGCAGTATTAAATGTGAGTCCTGTTTAGTTTGTGATCCATTACCACCCGCAGATCCTCTTCTGCAGTACTCCTCCTTTGGCAGTCCTTTCCCATTTTATATTTGTACAGTTGATTATTTCTTCCTAAGTGGAGTAATGTGCATTTGTCCTTATTGCATTTCATGCTATTTATTTCAGACCATTTTTCCAGTTAGCCAGGATCATTTTGAACTCTAATGCTGTCCTCCAAAATGTTTGCAGCCCCTCGCAGCATGGTGGTCTCTGCAAACTTTAGATATGCCCATCCATCTTGACTGTGAACCATTGACAACTGCTCTCTGCTTATGGTTTTCCAACCACCTTACTGTAGGTTTTGTCTAGGGTCTAGGCTATATTTCCATAGTTTGCTTATGAGAAGGTCACGTGAGACCATATCAAAAGTCAAGATATGTCACACCTACTGCTCCCCACATCCACAAGGCTTGTTAACCTGTCAAAGAAGGATATTAGGTTGGTTTGACATTATTTATTCTTCACCAATCCATGTTGACAGTTGCTTCTCTCCTTGTTTTCTTCAAGAATTTACAAACTGATTGTTTATTTGGTCCATTATCTTTCCAGTTATCAAAATTAAGCTGACTGGTCTATAATTCCCTGGGCTATCTTTATTCACTTTTTATAGATAGGTACTATGTTTGCCCGTTTTCAGTTCTCTGGGATCTCTCCTGTCCTTCATGAGTTGTCAAAGATATGTGCCAATGGCTCAGAGTTCTCTTCATCCAGTTCCTTAAGTGTTCTTGGATGTATTTAATCAGACCAGCTGATTTGAAGATACCTTCAAAGATTATGGCTAATGACTGAGAGGTCTCTTCAGCCAGGTACTCTGCAGTAAGGAAGATTTATATTAAATATTAGGAAAAACTTTCTAACTATAAGGATAGTTATGCTCTGGAATAGCTTCCAAGGGAAGTTGTGGATTCCCCATCATTGGAAGTTTTAAAAACCAGGTTGGACAAACACCTGTGAGGGATGGTCTTGGTTTACTTGGTCCTGTCACTAGCCTTGATGATTTGTTGAGCTCCCGTCCAGCCCTACATTTCTGTGGTTCTGTGCTTTCTCCCATGCTGCTCCTTGCTCTTTGGAGGAACGCCCCATAAGCATCCCCATGCCTACCTTGTTATCCTCCTTCCAATCCCTCTGTACAAGTTCCCTGTTCCATGAAGTTTTCAAACAAGTGACAGTGGTTAGGCTGCTGGTGTATTGAGACCACTGTCTATCAGGGTGACAAATATTGTCGTATTGTTTCTTTGTGTTCCTCCCGTCACTATTCAGGACCATTGCACCTGTATTGCCAGTCAGTGGTCCAGCAAGAGCACCCACTCTCAGGCTGCCCAGCCGTCTCCTCCCTTGGGTAGAAACCCACATCTCTCTCCCTGGTGACTGCTGTAGCTCCAGGCCGCCCAGCTCCCTGCCTGCAATGTGAATTCCCCAGCAAGGCAGATCCCCTCAGCAGGCCGCTTTGCCTTCCTTCTTCAGAGGCCATGAACAGTGTCACGGCCCCCGGTGAAGTTACCACGCTGCCCTTTCCCAGCAAACGGGGATTCTCAAGGTAAAAAGCGTAACAGAGAGAACATATTAACAACAATTTAAAGACCTATTCGCATGCTAATAAGCTTCCCCGAGATCACTCCCACCCCACCAAGGCCTCAGGCAAGTGAACAGACCTTCAAACCCCAACAAGAGTTTTTTTCCTGTGGTCACAAGCTAACAGTTGTTAGCTCAGAATAAGCATGCCCATGTTGCTGTGGGTCACCATTTTATCCAGTTTGGGCCGCTGAACGTGTCTTCATGTAACAGGTGATCAGCAGCAATGGTTTCTCCTCAGGGCACAGCTTCCATTGGTTTCATGTGGAGGTGACAAGTTGCCTTCCCCTCCCCCCAAATATTTCCTAGGAGTCCCACTTAGCTTTGTCTAGCACATTGCTTCAAAGAGTCCTTTGACACTTGTAGCACTTCCGAGGGTTTGTCTTAGCCAGGTCTCTTCCCCAGAGATGTTACAGACCATTCCACAGTAATACATACACACCCCTATTTTTAATGCAATGAACTCCGAGGATACTGAAATTTAATTCAACAGGGTTTGATTTAATCCAGTAAGGATGATCCAGGTTATTACAGGATATTGCCATCTGTCCCACCCCTGTCTGTCTGTATCCATCTGTCTCTTGTCTTCTTCTTAGACTGTCAGAGCTTTGCGGAAGAGACAGTTTTTTGTTCTATGTCTGTGGAAAGTCCAGCAGAATGGCATTTGGGTTCATGGCTAGCACTACTAGGTGCAATAGAAACAGTAAATGATAATGGGCAGGCTGTGGGCGGGGTGGAGCATTGATTTAAATCACCAAGAGAAAATCATTGAGTTAAATCAAGTTTCCCACTGATACTACTTCGCATATTTCTTAAACAATGGTGCAAAGCTGATCACTAAAACATGTTAATTTAAACTCAATACAGTATTTAACAAAATCTAGGAGGATATATTTTGTGTAATTTTTTAGATAACTTGATTTTTATTAATTTAGGAAATAGTACATAATACTCATTACCTGTGTCAAGCTGCAGATGCAGCAGCAGTACATTAGGAATAGTAAAAACTAAATCTCACACACACAAACACAATAGCACTTATATTTTATTAAACTAAATCTTAAATGTTACATACATGTTTCACATTTGCAGTTGCAGGAGTCTCCTCAAGCTGACGGCTGTCCTTAAACTTTTTTTTAATTTTTCAAATTTTATTAACTCTAACAGACAAGTCATCACAACATAGACTAAACATAGACTGTCCTTAAAACTTCTACAACTAGCTCTCATCTTCCCCATTCCCACTGTCATTTTTATTCATAGACTGAAACAGAAATAAGAGTTTCCCTTCTTTTTCAACTCCCAGTTGATTTCTTAGCTTTGAGTGAATAATACCAAACGATGAAAATATTCTCTGTGCCTGCAGAGGAAGCTACTGCTGTGAAAAGTTGGCAAAGCAAGCGAAGGAACTCTGTTCAAGGTTCCTGGCTAATGATTTCCACCAATTCAGGGGAGTGACTTTGTTCAAAACATCATCAGTAAGTATGTACAGTTTAAATGATTCTGCTCCAGCCCTGAAATTTATTATGACTGGCATAACTAAGGAGTGATTTTGAGATGCCCATGCCATGGCAGCAGCATCTTCAGAAGTTAGGCATCTACCTTTATATCTGGGGTCAAAAATGTTCGCAAGAAAATGAGGTGGAGTTAGTGCTTTATCCATTCGCTTCTTGATTGCCTGCAGTTTAACTTTTTTGTGAGGTATTTCTTTCTTCAATGTCTCTTAAAGTGTCTTCCAAATTTCGACAGCATCAGCAATGCAGCAACAATTTCTCTGAAGTTTAAGACTATGGATATAGGCTGCAGTATATTGAGCATATCCTCTACATTCCTCTTTAATTCAATGTTAGACACTTCGGATGAGATACTTCCATCTATTTTATCACAGTTTTCTTCACAAATTTTTATGAGAATAGACCAGTTCTTAATAAATTGTTCAAAACAATCAACCACGGAATTCCATCGAACATCCTGAGAGAGAATTAGTTTGGATCCTCCTGCTCTCTTCAATGAAGCTGAAGCAAAATGGTTGTTATGGAAGTACTTTGTGACTTCAGCAGCATTTTCCTTTATTCCTGGAGTAGACGTACTTAAGTCTTTGGCTAAAAGATGCCTTAAATGGGCACTGTAGCCATATGTTATTAAGGAGCATCCTTCCGTTTCTTCTTCTAAGTATCTTGTCATCTTTGCCACGTTTGCAGCTTCGTCTGTGACAAAACTGCGCACATGACAGTTGAATTTTTGTTCAGAGTTTTACAGCTTTCACTGCCGCTTCTTTTAAATACTCTGTTGTGTGGGCATTTCCTGATGTATCTATTGTTTCTGAAAGATATGCAGCCCCTTCTTCTGTTGTCACACGTACACAATGATCCAGTAATATGTGCCTATTGCTCCACCCATCAAGGCTTAAACTGGCAAATTTCCCCTCAATATTTCTTGCACGCTGTTCAAGTTCCTTCTCATACACTGTATCTAGCAACCTTCCACCAATGCCTGCTCTACCAGGTGGAGTGTAGCCTGGTCATAAGGACTCAGCCATGTCAATGAAGTGTTTATTATTAACAATGTGAAAAGGAGAATTTGTGGCATGAATGAACTAGCAATCTTTTCATCTATGGTGTCTAGTTGGCATTTGCTGGTCCTTACTACAAACCTATCCCCGGTGGTTTTACTGGATGATTGAAATCGTTTGCTTGCTACTGATACTTTGTTGTCTGAAATACGTTTTAGTTGCAGTACTGCTGCTAAAAGTACCAACGAATGACTCTGAAGTTGTTGCATGTAGACAGTCACAGTCAAAGTCTCTTATGCTTAAATGGGATCCTGAAACAAAATTCAAAAATGATTTTGAATAGTCATTCTCAGTTCTTCTCACTTTATTATTCAGTTAATCATTTACGTTTTTTTCAGCGAAGATGCAGATCCGATTCCAAATGACCAAAAAACATAAGACTGACTGCACTTAAAATGCACTTAATTTTGGTGTAAACCCCATAGAACTCACTGGCACTTCTGTTTTTTGAGAAAATAAAGTATAGAATGGGGTTCCCTTGAGAAAGCTGAGTTATGCTGAAGTAAAATAGGGAATGGATTTATCGCATCACCATTGTGGTCTGTGGCCATGATGTTCCAAAATCAGGGGCATGGATTATGTAATATAAAATAAGAAAATGACATCCAGTGGCAACTGGCAACTCTAGATTTCTCTGACTGCAGCTTTCTGTACCGTATACTTGGGTGATAGATTCTAAACCTAGTTAACTAATTAAAGAAGCCATAAGGATTAGCTAAGCTAAACTTTTTTTTCTAGAAGAGTTCCAGAGGTGTAGCCGAGTTAGTCTGTGTGCAGCAAAAATGAGAGTTCTGTGGCACTTGAAAGACTAACAAATTTAATTTTAGCAGGCATAAGCTTTAATGAGGCTCAGCTCACTTCCTCAGATGGAGAGGTAGAAATGAGAAACATAGGAGCATCATATAAATATACAAGGGCATAGAGAACAATGGCGGAGGTGGATGAAAGCCAGGTACCTGGGGCCTAATGGCAGTCATTGAGTAGGAGGTGAGAATGGGTGAACAAAGCAATTTACCTCTTGTAATGAGAGAGTTTATGCCTCCTAAAATTAAATGTGTTAGTTTTTAAAGTGCCACAGAACTCTTGGGTTTTTTTTCCTAGCAACATCCAACATAGCAAATAGGTTGGGAATTTACTTGTTAAATCACACTTATACTAAAAGGCATAGAGAGAGTCTTGAAGAATGATGCATTGCAAAGTGAATTATTTACATAACTAACCAGCTGATCCACATTGTTCTTCAGACATATCCACATCATTTTCTCCCAATAAGCAGTTTTCATTATGATGTTTCATTCTTGCAACTAGGCCCTGCATCTCCTTCTTGCACTGCTTACACTTGACATGTTTTCCTTTTTTACCCAGAGAAGGAATTTCTTCAAACTATTCCTAGATAGCGTCTCTCTTGCGCTCAGAAGCCATGACAGTTTTTCTATGGCAAAAGTGTGGGGGAATATAGGAAGCTGTGTGTGTATTGAATAATGTCTTCCCTTTTTTCTTTCCAGTCCACTCCACTGTTCTTTTCTACTCTGCCTCTGTCCTTTGTCTCTCTGTCTTTAAGACTGTGTCTTAACTAACTCCTTTGCCTTGCTTGACTCAGCTCCACCACCATATAAGCACAGAACGACGACAGTCCTATCCAACCTGTGTCTGTCTTTGCACATGTGACTTTAGTCTGCTGAGAAACTGGAACTGAAAGCCCAGAACTTTCAAGAAGCAAGAGCTGTTAGTTAGGCTGGACAGACTAGAGCCATTAATTTGTTTTTATGAGACTGTAAGTGTAGGTTTCGTGTTTTTGTGATTTAATTGTAACTTATTTTTGAACGAGAGAGAAATTTAGTATTGATTTTAAAAAAAAGCAAAAAATCTGATTTTAAATTGAAAAAAAAAACTTTTTTTTTTTTTTTTAAATCATTGATTTTTATCCACCCTGGTTCTGGGCAGTGGGAGGGAGGGTGTTCGAGAGCAGGGAGAGGAAGCGTTGGGGCAAAGAGCTGCTCTGAGCCGGGGGGGCTGGGGCAGTGGTAAGGGATGGAGATGACTTTGAACAACTGCTGTAGGGAGTTCAGATGCTGGGGAAGGCGGGAAGGGTTGGTGCTGGTTCGAGTACAGGGAGCATGGGTGCTAGATAGCAGTGCAATGGGAGGGAGCAAAGGGACACATTTCTGGCAGGAGCTCTTGAGAATCAGGACTAAGGAAGAATTGAAACAGTGGGGTGACAGGGTGAAAGTGGCTGGGGAGCAGGACGTTTGGGAGAACTGGTAGCGAGGAGGGCTGCGGGCCATGGGAGGGGAGGAGAGAACACAAGGAGTGGTTGGTTGCTCATCAGGTCCCAGGAGATGGGGAAGGATGAGAGCAGTTAGAGGCAGAGGTTTTGGGGATCATAGTGATTGGCAAGTCTAGTTACCTGTCTGTGTCCTTCCTCAGGCCTATGCCTTCTCCCCTTCCTGCAGTGCCTGTGGACCTCTCTCTGTCAGTAAGAAGCAGTTCCACGGGGACACTGGCTGAAGACTTCCCTATCTGGGACATGGAATTTAGGTGCCCCTTCAATCATGTGTGTCCATCTGTGTGTTCCCATTAGACATGGGGACAGTTAAATCCTTCATTAGAAGAGCGTCCTGCACGTTTGAGCATGAGTCACTGGCCCTAGGATTTAACTGCTTCAGACTGGGTGGGGTTAAAATAACAGAACTTTTTGTGTGTGACAAATGTCCCATGAATTCACCTGATCTCACTTGTCTTCTTTGTCCTGAGCAGGGTTTCCAGTTTCTAAACCTGATGTCATCTCCCACCTGGAGCAAGGGGAAGAGCTGTGGGCCCCAGATCTCCAGGGCTCAGAGGAAAGAGAGAACCTGAAAGGCAGCTGCACGGGTGAGGGATCATTAACCTGTCAGTGCCTGAAGCAAACAGCTGGGATTCCCAACAAAGACCTTGTGAGCTCTCGGAGTTCAGGATTGTCCCCAGCAGGTGTCACATCCTCAGGGTAGACGTTGCTGATGGCTTCCTACCCATCCTGACTAACTCCTGGCAGTAGCTACTTCCCTGAACTTGCTTCTCACTTAGTGTTTGGATGGGAGCTGGGTACAGATTTGATCCTCTCCTCACTCCACTTAGGGGAAGAGTTTGTGGAAATTCAGTCTCACCGTTTCCGTTCCTGTTTCTGAGGTTTTTCTTTCTCTGTCCCAGCAGGTGATGGGATGGTGAGTGGGACCATGGAGCAGAATCCTCAGCAGGAAGATGATGAGCAAGTGGAACCACATGGGGCGTTATTGCGAAGAGGCAAAGGGAGTGTATCCAGGAGTTGTGAGCAGGGAAAATCCTGTGAGAGTCAGCACAGGCCAGAGAAGCGGCAGGAAAAGCAGCCAATGCAGAAAGTTGGTAAAGCTGTTAATTATCAGGGAACTCACCACAGCCTCAAGGAAACCACGGCCCAGCAGAGAATCGCCATGAGAGAGAGAAATAACACATGCGTTGAGTGCGGCAAAAAGTGTAGGGATCGCTCATACCTTATTACACATCAGAGGATCCACACAGGTGAAAAACCCTTTAAATGCTGTGAGTGTGGGAAAACCTTTGCTTGGCGCCCAAGTCTTGTTACACATCAGAGGATTCACACAGGGGAGAAACCCTATGAATGCTGTGAGTGTGGGAAAGCCTTCGCTCGGCACGCACACCTAATTAGACACCAGAGGATACACACAGGTGAGAAACCCTATGAATGCTGTGAGTGTGGGAAAACCTTTGCTCGGCACTCACACCTTATTAGACATCAGAGGATACACACAGGTGAGAAACCCTATGAATGCTGTGAGTGTGGGAAAACCTTTGCTCAGCACTCAAATCTTATTACACATCAGAGGAGTCACAGTGGGGAGAAACCCTATGAATGCCATGAGTGTGGGAAAACCTTTGCTTGGCGCCCAAATCTTATTACACATCAGAGGTGTCACAGAGGGGAGAAACCCTATGAATGCTGTCAGTGTGGGAAAACCTTTGCTTGGTACTCAAATCTTATTACACATCAGAGGATTCACACAGGCGAGAGACCCTATGAATGCTCTAAGTGTGGGAAATTGTTCCATCAGAGCTCAACCCTTACTTATCATAAGAGAAGCTGCAAGGGAGATAGAGACCGTAAAAACCTTGTTTAGGGCTGAGAAAAGATTTTGGTTTTCTTTTGCTAATTTCCATATAGTGAGTTTTAAGGGAGCATTTGTGTCACCACGATCCCAACTCAGTTGTCTGCTTTTCCCTTTTGCAGCTCGCCCTCCCTTGGGGTGAATCCCACAGTCTTTTTTCTTCAACTCCTTTGTCCTATGTCATGGAATTGTGTGTCCCTCCACCTGAAATGTCAGTCAACCCCAGGTTGGGGAAACAGGAGTGATGTTAACTAGGTACATTGGGGATACATCTACCTGGGTCTTGATTCCACTATGGTTTTCCATGGAGTTAGCTAGTTTGAGTTAGCTATCCTGATGTAAAAAGAACTGGTTTTTTTTCAGTTAAAAAAATAGTCTACGTATATTGGACAGGATAATTTAGCAAATATCCTCAGTACCTGACATAACCTCCATTACTGATCCTAGTCTAAATGAATTTGAAGCATTGTATTTATACTTTTCCTCCCACTGCAAAGGGATTGTTAGTCACCAGGTTTGTTACCAGGAAGAATTTAGAGAGGCCAACCCCCAAAAACTACTGGTATGGTAGTTCGCTCTATTAGAATTTCCAGGGAGGCAATCCTCCCTTGAAAGGACTCAGATACAACCCTCCGATCAAGATAGAACACACAAGCTGTGATACTCCGAAAACAGATATCAAATTTATTTAGAAATGAATGATTATATTAAGTAGAAAGAGAGAAATCAAACACGACATGTAACCATATCTCAGAATACAACTATTAGAAGATATATGGTACAGAAAAATAGTACTTAGACTACTAGAACATATATGGTATAAGAAAAACTATAACTTGACTCTATAATACTTAACACTATTAATTTAACAATACATTAATTAACGTTCTATCTTAATACATTTATACTAAAACATCTATCGTCCAGCAAGCCTTAGGCCAGGCGGTTGCTGGATGGGTAGAGAGGGAGAATTTCACTCAGACCACAAGCATACAACTGTACTGACGTGCAAACTCAGGTGGTCTTTTACTTACACAACCTTTAAACCATCCCTCTGTTCGTCAGGGAAGGTCCTTCTGTTCTGTCGGAGAATTGCTAAGAGAGCTGCCTCAGACACAGAGCGGGGACTCAGGTAGCCTGGTGTCCTGTAAGCCCAGGATCACCTGTGTGGTTTCCTGGTAGAAGGATTACCCTGGCTTGGACATAAAGCGGGGACTGAGTTAGCCTGGTTGTCCAAAGCCTAAGGCGCACCCTTGCCTCAATGATGTTCACTGTTTGAGTTGGTCTCAATGTCCTTTTATTCAGTTCTTCCTCTGCGCTCTTTCCTCTGATGATCTTTCTCTCCTTCTCTCTCTCTCTAGGTGCTTTCAGCTCTCAGCAAAGCCGGCCTGCTGACAGCTGTCTATCTGCAGCTTGTCAGAACCTCAGACTGGGCAGTGGGGGGGTGACGTTAGGAGCAAGAATGTCAGAATGGATAGGGGAGGGGTGATGTTAGGAGGGAGTTCATCTGAAGGTCACTCAAGCTTAGCCAATCAGCTTGAAGGCAACCCAATATGCTAATTAGATTGTACCTGCCATGTTAACCAGGTTCTGATGTCAAAAGGCTCTTAAGCCAATCAATCCCATATATGCTAATTAGCCTCACTTTTCATGCTAATTAGAAGAGTGGGACAGGGAGCAAAGGGGGTTATGTTAGCAGTGAGAATGTCAACACTGGGTAAAAGAGGGGTGGGGTGAGGAGGGAGTTAGGAGCGAACAGAAAGGAGAGCTATTTTCTAATTGCCAACACCAGATTCATGTCCTAATTTTCATCCTAAAAGATCCTTTTCCTAAAACATTTTAAATACCACAGAATGGCCAAACACTGATATAACTCTTTCTTTATCTAACTGATTACTGTTATTTTTGTTATAATTTTAAACCCCTTCTGAGGCTTTTCTGCAACTCCATTTACCAGACTATTCTTCCTAGCAGATTCAAATAGTTTGGAACAAAATCTCCAGCTACAGGTTCCCCCACCAGGGATACTCATTCCCATTTGTTCTCACCTTGCATTGGGTTGTGCTGGATAGCAGCTGGGTTTTGTACCCTTTTTCTCATTTTAAATATATTTAAATATGACAAAAAGATGGAGCAGGATTAGGGAGAGGAAAATGGTTTTTCAACTTCTGTGACAACTGGCGAAGTAGTGGTGAGTTGGAGGGATTCCCAGCTTCCTAATCACCCCGGCAGTGTTTCCTGTTTGAGCCATGTAGAATGCGTGATATGAGTCAGTGTTCTCAGCCCTCTGCTTGGGAATCACACTTTTTCTTTGACCCTAAAACATGGTCATTGAGGGCCTGAGATGAAAGAGTCACAGACCTGGAAGGGGAATTTGAATGGATCTCAAATGCCGTGTAACCATTAGGAATTTAAATCCTAGTTTCCAATGGTTGGCAAATCCTCTTCTCAGGTTTTTCCTAGTGAGATGGGATTGTTTGCAGATGGGGTGATGGAATTTTTGTTTAGTTTTTTCGTATTGTTCCATATTGTAAATAATGACTCAATAGTAATGAGTAAAGCAGGTTTGAATTGATCACAGGAGAATGCAATGGGAGAATCACTTGTACTGATTCTGAGTCATCACATTTAATCTGCTCTGGAATTTCTAGTTATGTGAAACTGCAGGTATTTTATACTTCTCTGTGATGTGGGTTTTCCTTTTTTTTTTTGAGGCCCATTTGGTCATATAACCGGATATTAGTTTGATTTGCCAGAGTACAGCTCAGATTTACTGGGGACTTTGAGAAAATGACTATTTATTATAATAGTAATTTCTTATTTTAGTTTTGCTTTTTCTCTGCCCCCTCCATAATGACCAGGAGAAATTTCAAGTGCAGTTCAGTTACCAGGAGAAACTGTTCCAAGCTATTGAACATGCTACCAAGTGTTTTGAAATCTCCGGTCTGAAATAATGAACAACAGCACACCCCAAGTTGTGCAACCAACTGAAGTAACTGAATACAGGCAGCGTTGTTCAGTTGTTTAGGTCAATATTATCTCATGATCCGGGGAGAGAATTCCACAGTAAGTGACTAGTTACCAGGCAAAAGACCCATGTATTTTTTTCCCCAGTGCAGTTGTGACCCAGCTTCTTGTGACCGACTATACCCCTGTGTTCACACCCTACACACTATTTGAGTAATTTTTGTACCAGGCAGCTCTTGTGAGGTACCAAGTAAACATTCATAGTTTGTCAATCTAGAACATCAGGGCAAAATGCACATAGCAGTGTTATATGTGAAGTAATAAACAGAAGCTGATATCAGGACTAATAGCATGTTATTCAGATAAATCTGGGGAGTGGCCAAAACCAGTTCCTCTGAGACAAAGGGTAATTGATGCCTCAACCAAGTGTAAACAAGGCTGCTATGTGGTCATTGGCAGGAAAGGGGCAGGGTCAAAAAAATTTACATTTTAGCAAAGAAACAGCTTGGAGTTCCCTTCCCTTCCACACAGACTACCTGTAGCCTTGCTCCCAGCTGGAAATGCTTCTCAAAGTGGGGACAGGACTATGAAAAGAAGGGGCAGACACCTGCCAAACACCCCTCTCTCTTCCTGCCCATTGCATTCTGTGTGCCTGAGAGGACAAAATGACACAGCTGTTGAGCTCTGGTAGAGAAGTCCTGACGTAAAGAGTTTGGTCAGTAAGACTACTAAAGCTCATGCTGAGAAAAATGTGCTTTGAAACTAAGATAATTTCCGAAGTATGTGTTAGTAAGCATTTTATCTTGATTTTTCTTGTAACCATTTATGACTTGTATGCCTCATGCCTGTACTCATAAAATCTCTCTCTCTCTAGATAATAAACTTGCACAGTTTTATATAAGCCAGTGTGTTGAAACTGAAGTTTCTGAATAACTATTTGAACTAAGAAGTGGGCATATTATTCTCTTAATGGTTTGTTGGACTTCATATATTTTGTATTGTCCAGCTGAGGGCGGGACAGTACAGGACATATATTCAGGGCATACAGGACAGTGCAGGGGATGTCTGGGACTGGGGGTGCATTGGGGTTCGCCGTGTAGTATAACCATGGCTGGGAAGATACAGAGTGTAACCCAGGTGTGGCTGGCAGGCTGCAGTTACACACAGACTATGCTGAAAGGCTATTTGTGCGTGGCCCAGCTAGGAACTACTTCAGCAAGGCGTTGTAAAACACCCAGGGTTTCAGGGAATGGATGACAGTTACTCATTAGTCTGGATTATGCCCTGGTATGTCACAGCTCTGCAGGAGGTTACTCCTGAAGTCATCTCCTAATGCTATGATTTGGGAAATGCTGTCCCTAACTATGCAGATGTGAAGGAAATAGAAATCTGGGTTTGTTGAACTCACAGCTTAGTAGGAACTGCAGATGTGTGTAAAATATAATTAATGTGGAAGGTAAGACAGCCTCATCCCTTCTCTTGACAGTGGCTGCAGCTAGCTCTTCCAGCAGGAACTGCTCCAGCTGCTGCCCCTCCACAAACCCAGGCAGTCCCTCCTACTCCCAAAAGATCTTTTGCCTCTTGGCTTTTGTCTGTTTCTGCCATGACAGGGAGAGGGAGGCTTGAAAAAGGGGGAGAACGGTAAATGTGCCTCCCAAAAGCTGGGAACCTCTTTACCAGAGCACAGGATCTCTTGCAGTGCGTGATGGGAAGTTCATTTAGGCCAGGAAAGAGCAGGAATCAGGGCAGGGGAATGTCTACATCACTAACACGAAGGGCTTTTCTCATCAGATTGCCCTGAGCCAAAATCTTCACTTTCCATCCCATGTTCCTTACCTGTGTCCACTTCTCCCCTAGGTGCTAGAAAGGAAGTGGGTCACTGAATTATCTAGCCAGCCCTTGGGCAGGGTCTCTTTGGGCCACTCTCCTGCACAGCACACTTTTGCACCCTAGGGCCATCATGTTATCTGCATGTGTCTGACCCTGAACTCGTCTTGGCCTGCAGGGATGATGGTTTCCACACTGAGGCTGGCAGGATGGGCCCTGCATTTACCATGTCACTCAGGGCACTGTGATCCCAGGCAAACCTGAGAGGCAGGGGCTCTGGGCACCTACCACCAACATTGGCCTTTCCATTGTTCTTTGGCTTTGGTGGCTTCCTGTTTCACTGGGGCTCCACCCAAACAAAGTCTCCCAGCAGGAGTGATGGCCTGTGTTTTTAATTGTAGTGGCAAGCCTAGAGATCTCCTGGTTGTGGTGTTGAATCTCAAGTTTGCCATTCTCTCCCAAAGTTCTGAGCCTTTGCAATTCAGCTTGTAAAGAGGGATGAGTTAATAGTCTCTTAATGGCAATGAGACCCATTCCCAGCAAGATGGGGGAAACACTCCTTGTAGAGCTCAGGATACGCATTCAAATGTTGTATAGTCCATATAGGCATGGTAAATTTAAGATCACAACTAACAAGGGTGGTTACATTACAGAAACAGTGATTAACATAAGGCACCATGGGTTGGGTCCAATGTCCGTTAATACAATATCACATTCTTCTCACACGCATGCTTTACTAACAGACAGTAACAGACTCTCTTTCCTGGATTACAGTGAAGGAACATCATGTTCCTCCAAAGCTTGGTCTTCACAGCTGTAATCCAAACCTTCTTTTCCCCTACACCCTTTTACATTCACTGTGTTCCACACATTATCTTTCTTCTGGGATCACGTATTATGATGTCTGGAGTACATTACTGCATTATCATCAATCCATAATCCCAGTGGGACTGCTGGGTGGATTACTCAACTGTCGCAAGCAAGGAAATTAATCAGAAGCTCTGCTGGTGGTGATCGTACAAAGCATTAACTAATCGCCACCAGGGCTGGAGGGCTAATTCTTCCTCTGTTACATGGGGTCAAATCAAGTTGATTGCCTCCATGGGAATTTGTCCCGCTGTGGCTTTCCGAATCATTCCCATGATTACGTTCTGGGTGAGAGCCTGAGCTTGCTCATGTACTGAAGCCAATGAAACATTATTTTGGAGGGACTGTACACCAGACATCATTAACCCTTCATCTCTTTCTGAGTCCTTCCCACCCAGGAAATACCTTTCTTATTAACTGCTGTTCCTCACTTAACTGTTTCAAAGTTGCTGTTAATGGGGTTCCCATTTTCCCTATATTTTCTGTGGCATAGGACAGTTTATTAGCCAGAACTTCTATATTTGAAACATCAATTAAAGAAACTCCTGTTCCCGCAGGTGCAATCCAATCACTTAATTCCCTATTTACTCTATTTAGATGGTTGGCCCCTTGCCACATTTTTACCTATTGATCCCAACCCTTATGGGTAGTTCCAATCCAAGGAGCGTATACAGGTGCAATGTGAGAGATATTCATGCCTTCTAAGTGAATTTGAACCTCCTTCAGAGAAGTCTGAGGTAGAAGAACCAATTGTTCTTGTTGATCCAATTTCAACACATGGGGTCCCGGAATTGGCTCTTTTAAACATTGGAGGGGAGCGAGGTTTGTGATTAGAGGGTCAACATTTAAAACTGTTTTTGTTTTTTTTGTTGATCCAATTCTTTAATGATGTGTTGGAGTGATTTTAACTGGGGACTGTAGGTGATCCCCAGTTAATCTCTCTCCAACATATCATTAAAGATCTACAACCTATCCTAGCAGATGATCCGTTTCTTACTCCAGCTGTGGGAAGCAGACCTATCCTTGCTTACAGACAGCCCCCCAACCTGAGGCAAATACTCACCAGCAACCATACACCCTACAAGAAGGCCAATCCAGGAACCTATCCCTGCACCACCCCCATTGCCAGCTCTGCCCCCACACATCAACTCTAGTGACAGCATCTGGTCCTAACCACATCACTCACACCATAAGGGGCTCATTCACTAATGTAATATATGCCATCATGTGCCAGCAGTGCCCCTCTGCCATGTACGTTGGACAAACTGGACTGTCACTACGCAAAAGGATAAATGGACACAAATCAGACATAAAAAATAATAACATCCATAAACCAATCGGAGAACACTTCAATCTCCCAGGACATTCTGTCTCTGACCTGAAAGTTGCTATTCTCTCATAAAAAACCTTCAAAAACAGACTTCAAAGAGAAACTGCTGAGCTTGAAATCATCTGCAAACTTGACACAATCAAACTAGGTCTGAATCGGGACTTGGACTGGTTATCTCATTACAAAAAGTAATTACCTCTGATCACCCATTCTCACCTCCTACTCAATGTTTGTAATTAGGCCTCAAATACCCGACTTTCATTCACCTCCCCCATTGTTGTCACTTCCCTTGGATATGTTGCCTCCTGTATGATTTCTATTACTTGCCTTAGTGTCCTAACAAAACTTAAGTGACTCCCAAGTGACACTCTGCATGCAATGGGCAACGCTTTGCCAGGAGCAGCCTGAGGAGTTGGCAGCAGCATAGAACTGGTAGCGACAGTGCCAGTGCCAGGGGATTGCTCCCATTCCCATAGAATCCATGCATGTGGCACAGAAATTTAACTCCCTGGGATCCAGCTGGCAAACTCCTCCAGGGGTTCAGAGGGATCACAAGTCGGGCATAGAGCATGGACAGTAGCAGCCCACAGACACTTATGAACAGCAGGGTTTTGGTGCAGTGGTGGGATGTCATGGCTCATTTTCGGGACCTGTGAGGTTGCCGAGAAGAGGAAAACTCCTACGCTCCCACCTTATATACTGGGAGAATCTGGGACCAACAGTGCAGGCAAAAGTGGAGTAGTAACCTATGAGAGGGTGGCCATAATAAGTTGAGGACTTTTCGGGCCTTTTTCTGCCTCAACATCCAGGTAGGCACTGACAAGCTCATCCGACGTGTATTTTCCAATGGCCCAAAGCTGTTCCTTCTTGCTAGCCAAGAAGGGTGGCTGGTAGGATGGAGAATACTGTTTATAACATTCCTTGAGGGGCAGGCAGTTTACCCTTCCATTCTTTGAGCTGTGAGGAATGAAATCATCATCTCCCACTTTTTCCAGTCAGGATTTTGACCTGATAAACACTGGGGCTGGCCTGGTTCACAATCATGCAGGAGCTGTCCCAGGAGTGTGTCAAACAGTGCTGCTTTGCTGTACATTACTGGTTGGCCTAATTCAAATATCAAAGGAGGATTTTCCCAGCCTAGTTTTTTGTCTGTGTTTTGCTGTATTATACCAAGCTATGTTGCCCCTTGCTTCTGTAGAGCATCTATCGTCTCCACTAGGGTTTGTAGCCATTCGTCTGTCACCACCTTCCCTTCCCAGGCACTAGGCAGTTCCACTCCCAGTCACCAACTCTCAGGCATGCACATTAGCAGTGGGCGCTGTCTGGGGCGCTCTGCTTGCTGTCCCCTTCAGATTCCCTTCGTTTAGCCCTGTGACTTTCACACCCATTCCTGTTTTTCCATTCGTTGTCCCCCGTAATCAGTTGAGTCCCAGACTCAGTAGCTCCTCCCCTTAGGCTGGGGGAGGGACTTTTAGCCATGGTTGGGCTGGTGCTCAGCTATGTCCCGGAACTCAAATAGTACACATGCTTTCAACCCATGTATCACCTTAGAGCCTCTTAGAGCCATTAAAATGATGGTAGCTTTTCATCCCAATCCCTCCCTGAGCTTTTTACCTGTGATCCTAAGTCATCCTGTGATCCTAAGTCATCTTGGTGCTGTTGAAATCCCGACCCTCTGTGCTTTTTGGGACAAAGGCCTATAATGAAGGAGATGAAGTAGGGGAGAATCCTTGGCTCCTGCAGAGAAAGAGTGCCATCAGCAGAGAATGAACAGCCAAGAAATGCCAGGGTAGTCAGTGCTCAGAGAGTCGAGACACGGGAACCTCAGAGAGACCAAAACAATACAAGAGGGAGAGACAGATTGAGAAAGGCATCTGGAGACAGGACACTCTGCAGGGACACTGTCAGCTTAAGGGAGCTGGAGGCAATTACAGTGTGCTTGGGATGATGGTGAGGGTGGGTTGAAAAAAGGCTGGACTGAGTTAAAGATGAGACCCAAGCAGGGGAAGCTGAACGGCAGCACCACGCAGCGTTCTTGGGATTAAACACTGCACTTGTGGGCACGCAGAACTGTGCTAGACAGAGAGAAAAGGCAAACGGATCCATCCCCTGCAATGAATGTCTTATGGGAGACGTCCCCATGAACATGTATGAGCCAGCTTGAGAGTGGGCTGGAGGGTCCCTCAGGACACAGGAGAGCAGAAGTCCTCAGAATGAGGGAAACTCAGCACTGCAGAGTGAAAGGGCTTCACGCAGTGAACAGCTGGGGCTGAGCGGCATCAGCAGCAGGACAGAGGCAAGTTGGGACTGGGGTGCCTAGGGAATAGTTCCATCCTCATCAGTGGCATACTATGGATCTCTGGCACTTGGGGTCCAAGCCTGCATTTACACCCCCCCTCCAGGCCTCATGCACCCCCCCACCTGGGCAGGTGGGGTCACGGCCCCCCCTCAGCTGCCCCAGGGAGGGGGGGTCTATACCTGTGGGGAGGGAGCGTGAGGCCTGGGCAGGCACAAATGCAGGCTTGGCTCCACCACCACCCGCATTTACCTGCCGTGCAGTGCCTGCTTCTCCTGCTCCAGTCCTGCAGCCCAGCGCTGGCTTGGACAGGGCAGCCTCACCCCTCAGGCCTGGGCGGGAGATGCAGTGCCATCCCTTCACAATGTGCGGTGGATGGGGGGTGCAGGAGGAGAGCCTCCTGTGCCCACCACCCCCAGTGCATCGTGAAGGGCCAATCTGGCACCCCCTGCAGGCCAACATCTGGGAGCCTGGCTCCGTTCTGCTCCCCGCTCCAGTATGCCACTAATCCTCTGATCTAGGAGCGGAAGCTGCATTTATTTAATCTGCTAAGTTTCTACAGAGGCCTATTAAAATCAGTAAGCAAAAATAATTGATAGTCCAGTCCAATAATTGGCAGTGGCCACCAGGCTGGTTGCTCAGAATGCCCCTCTTCAGAACCACAGAAGTGCAGATGGTGATCCTGACTGGCCAAAGGGGACTGAAGAACATGGACAGCTCAGTGCTGGCAGGGACCAGGGGGGCGAGAAAGGGCTCCTGGCTGTCTGCTGGGTCTGAACTTACATGAACCCTGAGGTAAGGGTGAAGTTTTGGTGAAGGCTAGGGCCACAGAGAAGTGGCCCAGGGAACTGAAGGGAGTTTCGCTAATGGGACACAGTGGTGCATGGTTGCTATTTTTAGGGTCATTGGGCTGGGACCTGGAGTAGTGGGTGGGCCTGTGTCCCCATCAGGCCACTGGTGAAGTGGCCTACAATTGGACAAAGATAAACCCCCAGAAGGGGAACTGAATGTACCAATAAAGCTGTAAGAATACTTGTGTAGCTGCATTATGCCAGTGGGAGGGAGGTTTCCTGTCGACATAATATAACCACCTAAATGAGGGGTGGTAGCTATGTCGGCGGAGAGCATCCCTTGCCGACATAGCGCTGTCCACACAAACGCTTATGCCGGCAAAACTTATGTCGCTCGGGGGTTTTTATTTCACGCCCCTGTGACATTCCATTAGTTGCAATCTGGACTGGTGTATTTCCATGTCATCCCAATTCCTCACGCTCAGAGCCCGTCTTTCCCTGCTCTGCTGTGAGAATCCCCAGTCCTGGGCAGCTTATGTTGCTGTTAACTCAGTGAGTGAGTGTTTCTAGCCAGCCACACTTTGGATTGTGCATCACAATGACCCCAGCTAACACCCCCAGGTGTTATCCCTAGGAATCTTCGTCTTACAATGTTCAGTGCTGTCCACTGAACAAAGCAAGCTTAAATGTGTCTTCATCAATTTAACAAAGAAATTGATATGCACCAGCCTTGTCACTTCAAATGGAGCCTCCAACAGACCGTACATCAAAGGCACTGCTTCAGGAAACATAAACAAAGAAATATATTAACTACAGAAGAATTTTAAGTGACTATAAGTCAGATGAAAGCAAGTCCAGTTTAGCCAAAATAAACAAAAGCAAAATGCATTCTAAAATAAACTTAACACTTTCAGCAACCTTACAAATGACCTTACAAACAACAACCTTACAAACTCACTCTTTAAAGTGCCACAGAACTCTCGTTGTTTTTGCTGTATACAGACTAACACGGCTACCCCTCTGGAACTGTTCACCTTATCATGGTTCGTTTGTTGATGCCTAGGCCAGTCCTCTGTTCCTGGAATGCTGCTGAGCTGGCTTTGTTCTGTACATGTCTTAATGAGGTGTGAATGGCCCCTCTGCTCTTGGAGAGTTTTTCCTGGTGTGGTGGAGTCCCCCAGGGATCATGCTCTGGACACAGCCAGACAGGACTTTAGCGATTCGGAGGGGCGCTGCCATCCTGGGTCTCCCCACACCAGCATAGTCGTCTCCTCCATCTGCCCTCGGAGGGTTCAGCACTCCTGCTCTGCCAGGAACTCCCCCTGTGGGACCCTCCTCCAGGGTTGCCAACCATCCTTAAATTTATGGACAGTCAGTAAAAAAATGTTCAATTTTAGCACTGCCAGTAAATCTGTAAATAAATGAAAATGTCTATAAAATTGGGTAGAAATAAAACATATTGTATTTTGACATTTATTGTTGTCGTTCAGAATCACTTCTTGTATCATAAATCTACACTGATCATGACTTTATCAGTTTCCTGTTTTCTATTATTGCACACGCCCAAAAAACCCAATCGGTCAATTAACTGCAGCTAAAACAATTCCGTATTTCCAAAGTCCTGTGTACAGAATATCGTGAGCGAGTACACACTTTTGTGACATTATTGAATTGTTTATGGTATTTTTAGTGATGTCAGTAACAAGTTTACCGTGTCAGTAAAAAAAAATCAGCTTCAGATCTTCATGTCAGTAAAAACTAAAAGGTTGGCAACCCTGCCCCCCTCCTTGGAAGGGTCCTGGGGAATTCCTTCACACCTAAAGGGCCGGGCACGCCACCTTGCAGTCAGAAGCAATTCACAGCTAGCGTGGAAGTCAGAAGGTTTAGTAGTTCTCAAGATCACAGCATAGAAAGACTTTGCTAGTAGCTTAATTAGGAGTTACATCAGTGACCCCCTCGACAGCTCCATTCTAGGGGTTCCCTCCCCACCAGGCCCCCACGGGGGATTGTCCTCTTTCCCCCAGCCACCCTCAGACCTGTCTTCTAGCCCCTCCCCAGTCCTTTATCTCCTTCCCAGGCTAGGTGGCCACTCCCTCTGGTCTTTACCTGCCCCAACCTGTTGCAACTGGTTGGGCTGAGGCAGGGGGTCCTGGCCAGGTCTGTGTATGTGTGGCCCATCTGCACTCCAGTGGCACATCCGGGTCCCATCACCAAAATACATGAGTAACACACGGGGGGAAACCGAGGCACAACTCAGCACTCAGAGAAAACACCAAGGATATCTTCACTTCGTCACACCTGGATCTGGCTCAAGCCATGAAGACACATCTTTGGGAATATTACATAGCGGAGCGTCATAACCATACACCTGACATTGCAACAAACATACCATTACAACAATAATGTTCAGTGTGTCATAAGCCTTCCAAAAACATCTTACATGACATACTTTTCATTAAACAATACACAAGAAATGTTCACTATAAAGGTGAACATGGGGTGCAGTGTGTCACACCCCCGAGCGACAAACGTTTTGCCAGCATAAGTGCTAGCGTAGACAAGGCCAAAATCAGTGTAGAGAGGCACTTACATCGGCTGCAGCCACACTGAAGGGCAGACACTTCCACAACTAGTCAAAGCCAGGCAGCTTACGTCGACCTAACCATACAGTGTAGACCAGGCTTAGAAGGTTCTAAGGGCTGTTCTACCCGGGAACTTCCATCAGCCTAGTTACATCTCTTGGGGTGTGAAAAATCCACACACCTCAGTGGCATAGTTAAACTGACCTAACCCCATTGTAGTCAGTGCTGGCTTGATGGAAGATTTCTTCCGTTGACCTAGCTACCATCTCTTGGGGAGGTGGATTAATGATAATGATGGGAGAACCCCGCCAATCACTGCAGTGAGTGTCTAGACTGGAGCGCTACAGTGGCTCAGCTGCAGTGCTGCATCTGTGGTGGCACCGAGTTTTAAGTGTAGACATACACTTAGAGTGAGACTAGACCTGGCTCCAGTTGGCATCGAGGCTGCTTGTGCATTAAAACTGCAGCAACAAAACCCCAATACTCAAGGTATTCCATGGTTGGCAGGGTTTAAACCTGCAAAGGGGAGTCCCCCATGGATTTCTAACACATCTCGAAGAACATCAGTTACTGGTAAGTAACCTTGTTCTCTTCTTCGAGTGCTTGCTCATGTCCATTCCACTATAAGTGACTAACAAGCAATATCTTTGGATATGGGTCAGAGTTACTGGTGAGCTGCCCTCAGCACTGCTCTGCCAAATCCCGCATCCTCTCTTGCCTGCTGGATGCTGAACTGAAGGGTGCGTACAGAGTCCCTGGCCTGATGGAAACGCTGAGGCAATTCACAGGTAAGCTAACGCTAAGGCAGCAGGGGATCTCTAGCTTTTCCTGTCTGCAGCCTCCAAATCACCCTTGTTTTTTCCATTCCTATATCCACGTGCCAGATTCCTCTGGGCTCTTCCAGCCAAAGATACTAAAAGTGCTGTAATACCTAGAGACCAGTAGATTAATACTGGGTCCCCTAAGGAAAAGGGAGCAGTTACAGTCAGAGATGCTACCTTTGATCATTTAACATTGCAAAAGCCTCTGAAGTAAATGTACCCACTCCTGGCAAAAATCCCATCACTGCTCTGTCCCCCAGAGCTGTGAACTGTTAGCATTACATGCCGTTACAAAAGGGAACAACACTTGGCTCTTATATGGAGTTATTCAGCCAGAGCTTGCAAATGCTTTCCAAAGGAGGAAGTTGCCATTATCCCAAAGTTACAGAAGGGGAACTGAGGCACAGAGACATGCCCGATGTCAGACCAGAGCCAAGAACAGCCCCTGGGCTGCCCTCCCCTGTCCTGCCCCTGCCGACACCTTCCCCCCCTCACCCCGCTCCTGCTGTCCTGCCTCTCAAGTTCGTTCCCAGGGGCAGACAGGCCCTGACTCCCCTTAATGGGCAACAACCCCCTCCCACCACACCCATTAACGGGGACGCAGGTTAATTTCCCTTTGATCCCCGTGACCAGCCCCTGCCCTGGCCCTGACTCTGTGACTCTCTCCCCAGTGGACGTGACTCTGGATCCAGACACGGCAAATCCCAAACTCGTCCTGTCTGAGGATCGGAAACATGTGAGACGCGGAGACACACGCCAGGATCTGCCTGACAATCCTGAGAGATTTGATACTGGTCCCTGTGTGCTGGGTGCTGAGGGGTTCCCGGGCGGGAGGCGTTACTGGGAGGTGGAGGTGGGAAAGAAGCCTGAATGGATTCTGGGGGTTTGTAGGGAATCTGTGAGCAGGAAGGGTCCCATGAGACACTCACCTGAGGATGCATACTGGGCCCTGGGGCTGAAGGATGGGCGATACAGAGCCCTCACCTCCCCCACAACCCCCTCCCGGTGAGCGTCAGGCCCAGCCGGGTGGGGATTTTCCTGGACTATGCAGCAGGCGAGGTCTCATTTTACAATGTCACTGACAGGTCCCAGCTCTGCACTGTCACTGGCACCTTCTCCGGGACGCTTCGCCCTTATTTCTGTCTTAGTGTCAATGCTGGGGGTAAAAACACGGCTCCCCTGATCATCTGCCCGGTCCCAGCCCAGGCCGGAGGGAATCTCTGTCCCTGACAGCAACACCCACGGCAGAGACTGTCCCCTCCCAGCACTGAGCAGCCCCCAGGCCTGTGCCCAGGGGAGCGTCTGAAGGGCATCACCCGCCTGCCCCCCGCCACCCTCCTCAGTTCCCAGCACCAGGCCTGTGAGCTGCGTGGGGAAGGGGAAAGGGGCAGAGAAAGAGGTGGGGGGAGCCAGCTGCTGGGCTGGGGGGGGGCAGGAGGGGGTGTGGGTTGGGTATTTGCTGTGGCTGAGGGTGGAGGTGGGGAGGGGGCTGCAGTGGTAAGAAGGGAAGAGACCAGCTGACGAGGAAGACTCGGGGGGGGATATAACGAGGGGGGAGGCCCCCCAAGGAGAAAGAGCCCCTGGCAGAAATAACAGAGGGGGAGGGGGGAACCCAGTGAGTGCGACGGGGCCAGTGAGCGAGGGAAAGGTCCCGGCATTTCCTGCCCTGGGGGAGTCTCTGCCCATGGCAGGGGGTGAAACGGCCACAGGGGGCAGCGCGGGGGCAGGGGTGAGAGCGCTGGGGCCCTGCTGTACGGGGGGGAGGGTGCGGAGTGGGGAGAGCTTTCCTATATTCATTTTTCCTGTGTGTCTGTGTTCACTCCGGAGCAGGGGCGGGGAGGTTGGATTCGGTAGCTGGGCCAGGGGAAGGTGGGTGAGAGCCCAGCCCCAGGGCTGTATGAGCGAGGGGCCAGGCTGGGTAAATGGGACCCACTCACAGGAAGGAGCCCAGGCAGCATTTCCCACCTCCCCATGTGTTTGCCCCACCCCGGTGCAGTGCTCCAGGCACAGGGTGATCCCACTAGGAAATACGGACAGACAGCTCGTGTCTTCTGCTGCCCCATCATATGTTGCTGCTCCTGTCACCTTTCCGCATCTCCTGGCCCAGGGGTAGCAGACGGTGATGTACGGGGATCAGTCACTCCTGTCAGAATTTCTACCCCTGTGAAATCTCAACTTAACATGGAGATGAAGTAAAAAAAGCGAGCTGGTTCTAATTTAGAAAATGTTATTATTCTAACAAGGTGTAAGTACAAGACTATTTTAATTTCCATTTGAACAGAATTTCAGAAACAATGTTTAGAAATGGAATTATTTACAATGATTTTTATTTTTCCCACAAATCTACATTAAAGTGTAACTTCTCTAAGTAGCATCATTTGTGTTTCAGCTGTTTCATTTCAAGAAATCCAAAATATTTATCCTAGCAAAATGATTATTATACTGTCAGCCGGGGTTGTTCAGTTACAATGTGCGTGTGTTGCAAACATCACAACTACACACACCTGCAGCTGCTCTCGCTCCTTATTGTTTAGGCTGGTTCCCTCTGGAAGGCAGGAAACGCTCCCGCCTCCTGCAGGACTCGCACTGCACCTTTCAAAAGGAATAGGTGACAGAATGATGGGACAGAATTGATTAAGCAAAATATTTCAATTAACTCCCACAAGATTCTGTAATAATATTCCTAGAACTTCTGCTTGAATTAATTCATGTGATTTTTAACTTTCCAGCCACATATAATCGGTAATTAAGATTTGACCCTCCCTTTCCTGTTCTCCTTCTCACATCAATGAAGAAAACACAGTATCCAACCTCAAATGCTATTTTCCCGTACACAGAAATCTCTTCTCCCATAGCCTTGTTTGGTTTTTTTAGAAATATGATTGGCAGCCAGTGGGCTGTCAGTGTGGCGCTCTTCATTTCAATGGGCTCTTTGCGTTAGAATCATAGAATCATAGAGTTGGAAGGGACCTCAGGAGGTATCTAGTCCAAGCCCCTGCTCAACGCAGGACAAACCTCAGCTAAATAATCCCAGCGAGGGTTTTGTCAAGCCGCAGCTTAAAAACCTCTAAAGATGGAGATTCCACCACCTCCCTAGGTAACCCATTCCAATGCTTCACCACCCTCCTAGTGAAAAACTTTTTCCTAATGTCTAACCTAGACCTCCCCCGCTGCAACTTGAGACCGTTGCTCCTTGTTCTGTCATCTGCCACCACTGAGAACAGCCTAGCTCCATCCTCCCTGGAACCCCCTTTCAGGTAGTTAAAGGCTGCCATCAAATCCCCCCTCATTCTTCTCTTCTGCAGACTGTTCTTGGGGATCTTGTCTTCCCGAACTGAATAATCACAGATAAACTTACTTGTATTTAAGACCCTGGCTCTGAAAGACACTTACCATGCAATTCTGTGAAAGTTCACCAGGAAACTTCTCTTCTCGATCATACATCAGTCCAAAGGTTGATATTTTGGTGTCACGTGAGGCTTAGAGCACAAAGAAAATAAAGTTATTCCAGGAAACGTATCCAATTGCTCTGGGTTCTGCCCACCATAATAGTGATTGATTTAATTGTTTGAAATTAGTGATTGAACCTAATTACTTGAAGGGATAGCTGAGCAGAGTATGAGGGGAGGCACATCACAGGGCATAGTACAGCTCCTTTTTTGTTTTAACCTTGATGCAGTAGGAACATTTTCAACATAGTTCAATTGTGAAGATTTATTCAAAATATTCAATTCACGGCACAGCGCCCTCTCGTTATCTTGAGTGTTTGGAAATAAAGACCCTAAAATTACCCTGTGATGGATTCATTTGGGTTTTCATCCAGTTGGCTGGTTTCCAGGTGGCAAGACCTGATGAAGCTACGTGTTAGCCCCAGTTTTTCCGCACAGGGAACAATTAAGCTGAAACTAGATAATTTTTACATAACATTTCCTTCTGAAATACCTGTGTCCCTTTCCTATTTCCCACTGAAAATAGGTAATTACTGGGATTTCTTATCCAATCTCATTGTGTTATTAGATGGGAAAATATGTTGGTAAGTAGGTTACTGTACAAAATCATTGTTGGGATCTGAAGCAACATAAAACTGTGTTGTCACCAACAGTTTACAGCACAAACTGTCCTGCAGACAGTGGTGGGGATGTTCCTGTGTAAATAGCTGACTGTGGATGGGCTCCCCCGTCAGCTCCTGGAGCCCCTGGCTGGCAGGCCCGCTCTGTGATTTAAGCAGCACGTACAGTGCAGCCATCTACGCAGCTCAAGTGTCTTTATTACTTTTTATGTTCCAGGCACATCGCAGCACAGCAGCGGTTATGTGGAGCCCCCTTACTGCTCCCTGGCTCAGCCTTTTATACTGTTGCTTTCTTCTTAACGTACTTCTAATGTGCTAAGGAAGGGGGAGTGGCAGGGCTCGTGCCAGCCCCGCACACGGAGGGGATTGGGCAAGGGGCTTAGGCCAGCCCGGTGCGTGGAGGGGGAGGCTTGGGCTAGTACCAGGCAGTGTCCTGTTGGGGAAATATGGTCACCCTAGGTTTAATTATATTCTTTTTCATCACAGACACACACTATTTAGAGAGAGATTGCCTTCCAAAGCAGATTAAGTTGTTCCGATTCATTCATTCTTTTGGATATGGGTTATTTTTCTGGTATCCCCAAACCTGGGCAATTCTTTCCCCAAAGGACTTTCCTGGGTATTAGTCACAGAAGAAAGCCTTTCACATCCTATTAATTTATATTTGATAATTGCAAACATATCTACACACATATTAATCAAACCTTCTTTCCAAAGCATGACACATAAATTGGAGACACACAATCATAGTAAACCACACTTAACGATGCAGCATTCACAGGCCTTCACTAGGGTAAGGCAGGAAAGTTTGAGCTGTGTGCCTAAATTTCATTTTAGCCTTTGAAAATCTGTCCCGATGTGATCAGTGGAGATCAGGTTTCATTTAAATGAATCGGGTCACCTATACAATTGTAATTGTGTAACTCATAATTACTGGGGACAAGAAATGTAACAGCACAAAGAGAACGTAAAATGTAAGGAATTCTTTGGGTTTGTAGCACTTCTCCCGACGGGCACAGAATGTTTTGCAGAAAAACTGTCAGTGCAGGAGGCCTCTCTCGCTGGAGATTGCTAAGTAGGGAGACTGGAAGTGTTTGTCACGAGGTAACAAAGCAAGGTCAGCAATTTACCGCTGCCTGGGGTTGTCTGGGTCCAGTTAACTCCCAGTAAAACTAAAGTGACTCGTCTCCACTATGCTTATGACTGAAAACTCCTAAGTGACGCTCTACTAAGAGGCACCACCAGGGGCTAGTGCCCCAGACATAGAATTTTTTCTGCTTCCCTCTGCACGTGTCCTGCCAGCACATTGAGTATTGCAGGAGCACTCGCCCTGCTGTGACTTTCCCTAGCATTTCCAGCACCCAGGAGGCTGTAACTCTGCTGCAGCTGGGCACCGATAGCTCCTGGTTCCTGGATCTCACGGGGCTGCTCCAAAGAAGGACACAGTCCCTGCTATCACTTTGCAGCAAAGCCGCTCAGAGGAATGAGATGGGAACGTACCTGGCCAGCGCACTCGGCACATCCTAGAAAGAGGAGAGCTGGGGAAGAGGCAATGAACTGCATCACACTAACCCCACGGCCTCCCCATGTTCCCTCTGCGAGCAGCAGGAGCTTTACCCTGCCAGACATTACACTGCCATTTCACTTTTCCCTGGCTTTCTCCCACTGTACCATAAGGTTTGTCAGCAGATCACTGTAACACCCAGATAGCTTGTTTTGTCTGCATGGAAGCTGGAAGCTGTTCATTCTCCTGGGGAAGCTTGTGGTGTAATGAGTGAAACTTCAGGAGCTTAGAAACTCATTTGGTAGAGAAATCCACAAAGGAAGAGCTACAACCATCAACATTTCTATCAAAGCTCGAGAACCCTGTAACTTAGCTCTCTTCTAAAATACCCTTTTTCCAGGTCTCTTTTATTTGGCTGGGAGAAAATAAAGCTTCCCAGGTAATATTTACCCCCATCTGAGTGAAGATTTTTTTTTTCACGATTGTTGGAAGTTCACTGCCATATCCTTCTGATTTTGCAGCTTGCTGAACCTGGTAGATTTTTAACTAAAACTCCGCAGTAGAAGGAAACTGCACTCATGAATGTCATATTTAAACAGACTTTTATTGTCCCATTTGGTAATCAGTCTGTAAACAGCATCTTGGTGTTGCACATGCAGTGCAATCAGGTTTGTTGTACAGTTGGATACAGAGTCTGGCTCCATTAGACTTCAAGAGCTTTTTTCCTTGATGTGATGGTAAAGTTAACAAGTCAGCCTTAAAGTGAGTTAAGAGGAATGCCCAGAAATGTAGCTAAAGTTCATAACCAAGAGTGACTTTGCAGTTATATCGGCAAAGCGTTCAAATGGAAATCATGCAAATCATGCAAAGATAGGCTTACTAGAAATGACCATGTGCACATATATTTGCAACATCACAAAGTTTGCACTGAGTGACTTCAAATGAAGCCCACCTCTGCAAATGTAAAACGAAATAGCCTGATTAACGAACCCTACTGTAACGATCAAGAGGAAGAGGCTTGCGGCTTAGGTAACTGACAGAAACCTACAGTCAATGCCATGGACTGGAAGATTTATTTAGGCTTCTTATTTAATTTAACTTCATGTCCAGTGAGCAGTGTTGTCCCTATCTGTATAATTTGGAAGTGATTTACTGGAATTACAAAACCTATTTTTTATTTCAGCTTTTGCTGTTGTTGCTTTAGAAAATTATGCAGGAAAGATTGCACAAGAGAGCTAAAAATGGAGTGGGGATGGGAACTTGATTTTTGAGGAGCTTGAATGGTTCCTTTCTTCTTTTTTAAGAAATGCACTTGCCTATGATGCTGTCTCTCCAGTGAAATGATTACTGCTCCATTACTCTATTGATACAATATTGTGCAATATAGTGTTGCATTTCTATACAGTAGCTTGAAATGTATTAACTTATACTGTAGCTGTGATGTATTCCTATGGCAAACTAGTCTTCACAATTTTTTAAAAGTTTTTTAATTTATTTTTTTGGGGGTAAAGTTTGCTCTACCAAATTGATCGTAACACACTGATCTGTTATGGATGTTGCTATAGTGACATGCAATTATATATGATTTTGTTTTTAAAAAAAGGAAAAGCAAAAGAAACACCAGTGTTAGCTTAATCTTAATGTCTGGTGTATGTCCTGGTGAAATTATAATTATTCCAGTGTAGGAGAACAATGACTATGTTCTTTGAATGAGCCGTTCTTTGTGCTTTTTGTCATGTTATGCAGTGAACTATTTTTAAGGTCTAATCAGTGATTATTTTTCCAAGTCCGCGTTTCTGTAAGGAATTATTTCACTAATGGACCATTCTTAGCAGTTTTCCTAAATGAGGTGAGTTCATTTTAATCCAATACATGCTGTGGGGGGTGGGGGGATTTTTGATGCTGTTTCACCTTCAGCAGCCAGCTGACACTTCTCCTCTGTCTCGGTGCCCAGCGACGGCCAGGAGGAGCTTTGCTGGGAGAAATTGGCTACGTTTCCCAGAGTCTCTCCAGAGTCTCCTTCTCCTCCTCCTCTCTGCAGGAGCAGCTACTCCTCTGCTAACCCCCCTCTCAGAGCCCCCTGCACTCTCTGAAACTCACAGTCCATCATCTCCTTCTCTCTGCGTGTCCCTTTGGGAACAGATACAAGGAATAGGAGAGAGAATCTCAGCGGGACGGTCCCATCCCCCTGCACGTTCATTTCGGGGCAGGAGGTTTGTGTATCTAACTGATGCAGACTCAGCATCACGTGCTACAGGCCAGATGCTGCCCTCCATGACCCACGTGCTGCCCCTTGGAGCCAAAGGGGCCAGGTCCCAGGGGTCACTGGCTGTAGTCCCTGCTTTGTTCCCCAGCAGGCAGGCTGCAAAGAGGAAGGCGTGTGAATGAAGACAAAATAAATGTTAATTCCATTGCTAACAATCTGTTTAGAAGCATGTTGTTGAAATGTAAAATAACATATTGACACCTTGTTACAGCGATAATATTTTCTAAATTAGAATAAGCTCGCTTTTTTCTTTCTCTCCCTATTTTACATTGAGATTTCACGGGGTAGAATATTCTGACAGGAGTGACTGATCCCCGTCCGTCACCATCTGCTACCCCTGGGCCAGGGGACGGGGAAAGGTGACAGGGGCAGCAACGTGTGATGGGGCAGCAGAAGACAGGAGCTGTCTGTCCGTGTTTCCTACCAGTACCAGCCTGTGCCGGGAGCTGTTTGTTGCACTGCTCCAGGGTGTGGGACAAACACTTGGGGATGGAGGAAAAGCTGCCTGGCTCCTTCCCGTGAGCGGGTCCCATTCACCCAGCCTGGCCCCTCGCTCACACAGCCCTGGGGCTGGGCTCTCAACGCTTCCTCTGGCCCAGCTATCAAATCCGCTCCCCCAGCTCTCCCCACCCGCCACCCTCCCCCCATCGCACTGGGACCAGCTCCCCCCACAGCTGAGGCTGCAGCGCAGAGCGGCTCCTACAGCAGGGCCCCGGCGCTCCCACCCCTGCCCCCGCGCTGCCCCCTGTGTCTGTTTCACTCCCCACCATGGGCAGAGATTCCCCCTGGCCAGGAAATGCCGGGACCTTCCCCTCACTCACTGGCCCCGTTGCACTCACTGGGCTCCCCCACAATCGTCATTTCTGTCAGGGGCTCCCCCCTCGTTACATCCCCCAGAGTCTTCCTCATCTCAGCTGGGCTGTTCCCTTCCTGCTGCTGCAGCCCCCTCCCCACCTCCACCCTCAGCCTCCACCCCTGACATTCACCCCACCCAATGCACACACCCCCTGCCCTGCCCCCCAGCCCAGCAGTCGGTTCCCCCCACCCCCTTCTCTGCCCCTCTCCCTTCCCCGAACTCACAGGCCTGGTGCTGGGAACTGAGGGGCGGGTGGGGGGGGCAGGTGATGCCCTCCAGACCCTCCCCTGGGCACGGGCCTGGGGGCTGCTCAGCGCTGGGAGGGGACAGTCTCTGCCGCGGGTGTCGCTGTCAGGGACAGAGATTCCCTCCGGCCTGGGCTGGGACCGGGCAGATGATCAGGGGAGCTGCGTTTTTACCCCCAGCATTGACACCAGGACTGAAATAAGGGCGAAGCGTCCCGGAGAAGGTGCCAGTGACAGTGCACAGCTGGGACCTGTCAGTGACATTGTAAAATGAGACCTCGCCCGCCTCATAGTCCAGGAAAATCCCCACCCGGCTGGGCCTGACGCTCACCGGGAGGATGGTCGCTGGGGAGGTGAGGGCCTCGTATTCCCCATCCCTCAGCCACACGGCCCAGAATCCATCCTCAGGTGAGAGAGTGACCTTCCCCTTCCTGCTCACAGATTCCTTACAAACCCCCAGTTCCCAGCTCGGCTTGTCTCCCACCTCCACCTCCCAGTAACGCCTCCCGCCCGGGAACCCCTCAGTGCCCAGCACGCAGAGACAAGGATCAAATCTCTCAGGACTGTCGGGCAGATCCTGGCGTGTGTCTCCGCGTCTCACACGTTTCCCATCCGCAGACAGGACGAGTTTGGGATTTGCCGTGTCTGGATCCAGAGTCACGTCCACTGGGGAGAGAGTCACAGAGTCAGGGCCGGGGCCGGGGCTGGTCACGGGGATCAAAGGGAAATTAACCTGCGTCCCCGTTAATGGCTGGGGGCAGGGGGTTGTTGCCCGTTAAGGGGAGTCAGGGCCTGTCTTTCCATAGGAGCGAACTTGAGGGGCAGGAGAGCAGGAGCAGGACAGGGGTGGGGCGGGAAGGCGTCAGTGAGGTAGGTCAGGGGAGGGCAACCCAGGGACAGGCTGATGCTGGGAGAGGAAGAAGAGGGGCAGAGGGGAGGGGCAGGCACAAGGGCAGTGCGGGGAAGGGCAGGCACCAGGAGGACAGAGGGGGGGTGGAGGCAGGAGCAGGTCCCAGGGGGGCATAGGGGGGAGTGAGGGGTGTGGTGGGCACTAAAAGGGAGATGGGGGAGGGAAGGGGCAGACATCAAGAGGCAGAGGGGGAGGAGGGTAGAGGTGGGTGCCAGGCTCCCAGAGGAGTGAGGAAGGGGCAGGCACCAGGACGGCTGAGGGGGGCTAGTGGAGGGGTGGATGCAAGGAGAGGCACAGAGGGGAGGGGCAGGAGCCAGGGAGAAATGGGGGGCGAGGAAGCAGATAAGCACAAGGGGATCAGAAGAGATGGGTGGGAAGGACAGGCCCTAGGGGGGCAGTGGGGAGCAAAGGGAGGATAAGCGGAGGGGGGGCTGCCAGGGGGCCCAAATAGGGGTGAGGGAAGGGGCTTGCAGGAGGGTGGAAGATGGGGGTGAGGGTAGAGATGGGCCCCAGGGGGCAGAGGAGGAGCAAAGGGAGGGGATGGCCCCAGGGGACTAGCGGGAGTGAGGGGTGCAGGACCCAAGGAGGCAGAGGGGGCGAAGGGAGGGACGGGGGCTGTGTGGGGAGAAGGAAGGAGCTTGTGCTGGGGGATGGGGAAGGGTTGGGGGTCAGGACGGAAGAAGAAAAGGCAGGCACCGGGAGGTAGAAGCGGGGAGAGGCGGGTGCTGGGGGGACAGTGGTGGGGCTTGGGATGGGGCAGGCACCAGGCACTAGGTTCAACAAGGAGCAAAGGGAGGAGCAGGCATCAGAGGGTGGAGGGGGAAGAGAAGGGGTGGGTGCCAGCGGCAGGGGGGGAGGACAGGTGCCAGCAGGATGGAAGGAGGAAAAGGAAGGGGAGGCAAAAGGAGGGGAGTTGGGAGAAGTGGGTGCCAGGTGCAGGGGGTGGTGGTGAAAATAGGGGTGTGCACGGATGTACAATAATCCAGCTTGCACCTGGCCAGTGTCACGGGGGAAGGGAAAGGGCAGGCATCAGGAGAGTAGAAGGGCGGCAGGGGAAAGGCAGTTGCCAGGGGGACAAAGGGGGGTTGAGCAGAGGGGCAGACACAAGGAGATCAGGGGCAGGGGATGGCACCAGGGAGGAGAGTGGCAGGGACCAGTGGGGAGTTGAGAGGGGGGGGACCCCAGGGTAGAAGAGGGGATCAGGGGAGGCACAGATGGGGTGAGAGGAGGGATGGGAGACATGGGAGCAGAGGGGAAAAGGGGAGAAGTGGCTGACAGGGTGTGTGGGGGTGAAGTGATGGGGGGCTCCAGGGTGCAGAGGGTGGTTGGGGAGAGGGGCAGGTGCCAGGAGGGCAGGGGGCAAGGGAGGGGCGGGTTCCAGGGGCAGAGTCCAAGTAAACCCCAGCAGGGACTTTTGTCTCAGATCTTTGCTCTGTGTCGAGTAATTTCAGGAGTGCTGAAGAGGGGAAACTGAGGCAGGGTGCTTGCAGGCCACCCTGAGGCGGCTGAGGGGATGCCCCAGGGCGCCTCCCCATGGCAATTCTGTGAAACTGGCACCCATGTAACAGAGCTGCTCCCCTCCCCCCACGGACAGAGCCTGGCTCTCTCCAGTCTGGCTGTGTGGGCCCCTCACCGCGGTGTCTGACCCCAGCGGAGCCGGCGCCAGATGAGAACCTGGCGTGAGCGCTGAGCACAGGGTGTTTGTGCCTCCTGCCCAGCTCCCGGCTCCCCTGGCCCAGCTCCCTGGCTGCTCCCGCTGCCCCACAGCCTCCGGCTCCCCCTGAGCCTGCCCCCTCCTCCGACCTCAGACTGCCCCTGCCCTGCGCTGGGGGTACGGAGCCCCCTGCTGGCTGGATGCTGAACTGGGGGTGACCCAGGGCCCAGCACGGAGCCAGCCGGGTCTCTACAAAACCCTCTGCCCGACCCAGCCAGACAGGCCCAGGGTGTCGCTGGTCCCACGCTTGGACCCTCACTCCCCCTCCCCAGAGTTTCTGCTCCCCCTGCTGGGCCTTGTCTGCTCTCAGACCAGGAGCGTGTGGGGCCGGCAGCCCCTTGTTCTGTCTCTGCAGCGCCTGGCTCACTGGTGGGCGCTATGTCAGTAATAACGCTCCCTGCCCAGTGTGACAGCGCGGGGCCTTCCCCATTGCAGAGTGTCCTAGTTACTCTGCCCCACATGATCACCCAGCCACTCCCCCAAGCGCCGGATGTGGGACCCTGGGATCAGAGCCGGGGGAGTCGAGTGGCACTGACCGGTCGGGGTCTGGTGGGGTGACTGGAAGGAAAGGGTTAATCCCAGCGCGGTGGCACTTTGCTGCTCGGACCAGGCTCGTCTCTGCCCTCTGGATGCAGCACAGGGCGTGTGTCTCTGAGCAGGTCCCTGCCCACTCGCCCAGGCCACTTGCCCCACCAGAGACAATCCAGGTGCCAAGGGAAGGAGCCGCCCCAGCAGCGCCACACTGGTCGAGCCAGGGAGTGCAGCAGCAAATACAGCGGCAGAGGGGGGGCTCACCCATCAGAGCTGCAGGGTCCCCACCAGCAGGGAGGGGTCAGCGCTGGGCAACAGGCTGGGCTGGGTCAGGGGCTGGGGGCTCTGGCAGTGAGCGTGACGCCAGCACCAACGGCCTTGCTGGACACCCTGGGCCTGGCCAGCCTGGGGCAGCCAGCGAGTCTCTCAGGGCCTGGGACTCTGCCCGGGAGGGGGTGACAGGTTGGGGTGCCCTGCCCAGGACAGGGCGACAGGGGGAGGGGACAGGATGCTCCCAGGGGTCAGTGATTCCCTAGGATGAGACACCGGGAAGACGAGCTCAGGATCCCAACAGGCTCATGGGCCGGGGTCAGAACTGGCCGGAGCCCAGCCGTGCCGGGGTCGGTGGGAGGGGAGCCGGGATGTGCTGACTCTGGCCGGTCACAGGGAGGGAGCCCAGGTTTCGGGCACTACGGGGTGCTGGTGCCAAGAGCAGCTGCAGGGAGTGACTCTCGGCCAGGGGAGGGGCTGGCATCACTGACACAGGTTTGGCCTCGGTTACCTGCAAATCCTCGGGCTCTTCTGAGTCCTGGAATAAACCAGCAGAGAGAGAGAGGTGAGAATTCACACCGCAGGGGCACCCGGAGCGGAGTCCAGTGCGGGGGGGGCAGACCCTGCTGTCCCGATGCAAACAGCCCTGACGGTGCAGCAGCCGCTCTAGCCAGGTACATGGGCCTGTTCCCACCGCACCCAGCTCTGCACCGTCTCACAACAGCCCAGGGCTGGACAGGTTCTGACTCTGTTTTGTCTTTCCTGTCCCACGTTCACCTGCTGGGTTTCTCTCCTGTGCAGATCACTGCACACCCGCCCAGCCCAGGGGCTGCTCCACACAGGGGAACAGGCTCCCAGCAGCTGCTGTGACCTGCTGGAAGGTCTGAGGCCTTGTTTTTTGGCTAAGCAGTAGCAGCCATAGCAGGAGAGACAGCAGCCATCAGCTAAGCAGCATGCAGTCACATCTTCACCCTCCTGACATTACATCAGGACAATGTAGTATCGGCCTGTTAAGAAGGTGCTACTGGCCTAATAGGACCGACCACCACCAGATAAAGAAACAGATCTTAAGATGTGTAAAGAAAGCGTTGTTTGATAGAATTCTGTCTGGGAAGGAATCACGTATCGACTGTTGTGCTTGTAAACTTCTTATTGTTGTGTCTGTATGGGACCCACTTCTCTATTGTGTATTGAATGATTGCTGTTTGGTTCTTTGATTGTTTCTGGCTGTTGCATAACTAAGCTAACTAACTGTGGTTAATTAAGGTGGTCGGGTATGATTGCTTAAAGATTACTAAAAAGAATAATTTTGCAATATGTTAAGATTGATCAAAGATTTATTTTGTAATATGATCGGTTAAGGTGTAGCTAAGCAGCATTCAAGTTTCACTATAAAAACTGGGGTCCAGCTAGATGAAGAAAAGATCAGAGCTGCTAGAATCCTCTGCGTGACCCTGACGTGCAGCAACAAGAATCCAGACCAGACTAACCTTACCTGGTCCTCTGCTCTATCAGGATTGGTGAGCATAGCCTTGTATGCTTAGCTTGGGTACTATGTCTGGTCATTGTCAATAAATAGAGAAGAGGGATATTACTGTGTAAGGCTCCTTCCTGGTAAAAGATCCCACAAACCCACAGAAATTATGCCCAGAGCCGTACGGATTGGGAAAGGGTGGGCACTTCAATTAACCAGGTTTCACCTGTAGTAGAAAGTAAGAGCCGGAAACATGGGCCTAGCATAACAGGCCAGACCTGAGGCCTGAGTTAAAGTAATGGTCAAGTCTGTTATAAAGCAAAGTTAGCAAAAGTAGGGCTATGAATGCTGCCAGGCCACAGTAACTGGCAAGAACAGAGCTGGTGTAAACAAACACACATTCCAAGGATTACTGAGTATAAGCACATTCCAGAAAGGTCCCAGGACATCCTAATACGCCAGAGATAACGAGGTGCATTGACCTCTTCAAATGACACTAGAATGGATAGAAATGTCTTGTTAAGATGATGAATAGAGATGTTTTGACTGACCCATCGGTACAAGGTACAAGGTGGTATCACACCACATCGGGGGGCGGTACCTTGCCGTGTTAGGGGGTGCCAACTACACGCCAGAAGGGCAATACGTCATTTGTTTCTATCTATGTACAAAAGGGGGTTTCAGAGGAAACATCTTTGTCTGGTCAAGTGCGGAACGGAAAGTCCCACCGTTCACTGAGCTGGTCCACTGTCAGGGACACACAATATTAAGTGTACTTGTAGCACGTATCGGGCATTTTATCTGCTGTGCTCATCTGACAATATACGTGGCCGGGTGCCTTCGTTGCTCAGCAGATCTCTGGTTGTGTCGAGTTATTCAGTCATGGGATGGAATCTTGGTTTTCTGCGCTGAGCTGGGACAGCAAACACACAGGGAGCGCACACGCACGCAGCCAACTGACAACAGCGCCCAGAGTGCGGGTAACACTGCCCTAGAACAGCTACTCGGGATTCTCACCTCTCTCTGCAGCCAGCCCCTCTGCAAGGAAAGAGAGAAAAATCAATAATGAGTCGCAGTCCCTGTATCACCAGTGCTAAGAATCATTCGATCACAGCTTCCAGATGATACGATGTCAGTGAGAGAAGAGGCACTAAGGTCTGGTCCACACTTAAACCGCTACAGTGACACTGCTGCAGCTGCCCCACTGTAGCACTTCAGTGTAAACGCTCCCTATATTGACGGAGGGGTTCTCCCATCAGTGCAGTTACCCCACGTCCCTGAGAAGCGGGGACTTAAGTTGTCTGCACTGCGCCACTTCGGGGTGTGCATTTTCATTCCTCTGAGAGACCACTTCTGCTGATCTGATTTTCTGGTGCTGACCAGGCCTAAGACCCAAGAAGCAGCTTTTCACTGGGATTTAGGCAGCTAAAGGTGCAGACAGACACCTCGGGAGATTTGTCCAAGTGCTGAAGCAAGTCAGACACGTCACTCCTATTGAAATCAATGGGAGGTAGGTGCTTAGCCTGCTTTGGGGTGTTTGAAAATCCCACCACACACCTAAATCCCTCTGAAAATCTGGCCTAAGGTGTTCAAAACACTAGGGCCAGATGCTCAGCTGGTGTAAATCAGCAAAGCTCCACTGACGCCCAGGGAACTGACAACCTGGCCTGAGTCTGTCTGTGATAACGTGTCTCACGCTGACCAGCTACCAACGTTCCCAAGAAATATCCCGCTTGTCCCTCTGCCCACGTCAGGCACACGGGAGGGAGACTCTCTCTCCTTTCCCAACAGGAGGGCGCTGCCACAGGGATAGTTGCAGCGGGGAAGGCACTTTCACGCCAAGCTCCTGTTCTCAACCATGGATGTCTTTATGGGAAATCTGCCTTTCTGCTCAGAACAGCTTCCCTGGAGCTCAGAAATCCACCAACCCCCTGCTCCCTTCCTCCAAACAGAGACAATCAGAGCCCAGCAGCGTGGCTCTCAGGAGCCAGGACACAGGCAGCCAAGCACAGCGATCAGAGCAGGCGTCAGGTGCTGAGAAATGGAACCAAAGCCAGAACCGGAGCCAGAGCCAGAAGACGAACGCCCGAGCAGAGGGTCAAACCGGAGTCAGAGCCAGGAATATGAGCTGAGAGTTAGAACTAGGTTACCTGGAGTCAAGGAAGGCAGGAGCAGGGCTGGGTCCAAGGCAGAAGCGAGGCTGGGACAGGGTTGGGACAAGGCAAAGAAGCAAGAACAAGGGAGGGTCTAACCCAGCAGCAGGTCAGGGAATTACATTTGTACCAAGGCAGCCTCCAGGAGTTTCCCCTAGGCCATAAACATCTTGCCTGGGCCAAGGGTGGGGAGCCCTGCCAACCAGGGGCTCTGGGCAGGACCCAGGACATCCAGGGGTGCTTGGCCCCACAAGCTCACAGCCCATCAATGGCTGCCCCACCAGCAGTGCTGGTTGCAGGTGTGGATGCAGCAATTGCCCACGGATCCACAGACCAGGTTCTTGCCCTGTGGATCCTCGTGGCAGCTCCATGTTCAACCTCAGCTGGCTGAATTGCAGAGCCAGAGCAGTGAGCAGCAAATCGGAGCCTGAGAGAAATACACAGAAATTCTGAACAGCAGCAGCCGGCAGGAGAGTCAGCCCCTGAGCTCAGCTGGCCAAGGCCAGAGCGGCAGTGATTGCGAATGATCTGCCCCGCTCTGTTTGAACAGTCAGGGACTGACAACAACACAACCACCGGGGGCCTCCCCTCCTGCAGTCTCAGCTCCGCAGCTTCCCCATGGGAGACCCACACCTGTCCCTGCCCGGACACTATAAGAGAGAAACCCGCGGAGCGTCCCTTACCCAGGAATCCCGTCACAGCCCCCTGGAGATTGTTCTCTCGAGCGAAATCCCGGATTCTCTTTTCCAGCTCAGGGGATTTGGGCACCGGATGTGGAGACGTCGCCTCCTCTCCCCTGCAGAGACACGAGTGTGTTTATTCCTTTCCTCCTCGGCCCTAGGTCCCTGCTGCCCAAAGCCAGAAAGGGGGGTGGGTGGGAGCTGGGGCCACAGGCAGAGCTAACAGGGCCATGACCTCTGCTGCCCAGGGAATTTAGTGCCTGCAGAATCTGCCGGGGCCCAGCCTGGGGACTGGCAGCCTCTCTCCGTCCAGAGAGAAAACACAGCCTGGACAGCGCCAGCCCCAGCTCTCATCACACCCGACCTTGCCCATGTTCCCCACCAGGACCTGAAGGGGCTGCTCCCAAGGCTGAGAGAGGGACCCTTTCTCCAGGCCCAGCCACTCCTCAGCGTCTCCTCTCAGCCTCCAAGGGGCCTGGTCGCTCCCCACGGGGAGTGGGGTCCTGAGACATGGAAATGGCCCCTCTGAGGTGTGAGCTGGGACACTCGGCTCTTTCCCCACAGGCCTCTGGGCCCCCCTCACATGGGACAGGCTTTGGGCCATGACTGAGCTGGGGCCAGGTCCCAGTTGGGCCCGCGGGGTGACAGGCCCCAGCCCCAGTAATGATCCCCTGAGTCGGCCTGGCTCCAGGGAGGTTTCTCCAGCCCAGAGCTGGGGGATGATCCTCCTCATGATGGGTCACAGAGCCACAGCTCCAGGCGCCCCAGGGCGATGGGGAAGGAGGCGGGGCTGGATCCAAAGGGTGAAACTGTCCCATGGTCGGGGATCTGGGGGCTGGGGCTGTAGCCGGGTCTCTGAGCCTCTTCCCAGCACGACGGGGCGTGAGGGGCAGACGAGCCAGACGTACCTGCTCACGGCGCTTCTGACACTCTAGAGGGGAACGAGAGACAGAGCAGAGAGTCAGTGCCCACGGCCCAGCCCGGCCACTGCCGCAGACGGGTCACTCTGCTCCCACAGCCCCAGCCCCACAGGCTGCTCCCCAGTGGGGGGGAGGCACTGAAGGATTGTGCCAGTGGGAGCAGAGCCCCTGTCCCACCAGCTGCTCTGCAGGGACAGCCAGGCCCCTGAGCTGAGCCCTGGGGCTGGAACAGCCTTTCACCAACTTCCCTCTCCTTCCCTCCCTGACAGCCCAAACTCCTGTCTCTCTGCAGACTCGGGACCCCTGGCCCTGCAGAATCCCCAGGCTGCGCTCTCTGCACTGAGTTACCCTGTGAGCCCCAAGTGACTCAGGGGCCGTCCCCTCCCTGCACCGGGCTCTGGGCGCGTCTGACACGGTCTCACCTGCAGCAGTTCAAGTGCCGGCTGCTGACATTTCCCCTCCAGCTCCGTGATCAGGGCGCTGAGCTGGGAAATCTCCTCGCACAGCTGGGTGGTGTTTTCCGTCCTCCTCCTCCCAATCTCCTCGTCCAGCTCTCCCAGCCGGGCCAGCAGGAGGCGCTCTTGTTCAGCCAGGAACTGGCACAGCTGCTCAACCTCGGACACCACCAGCTGCCTCTCCACTTCCGTCTGCCTCTGCAGGGACAGGGTGGGGACATGGGGAAAGCAGGGCATCATGGGAAATGGCACAAAGCCTTGTCCAGGCTGCACAGAGCGTTTCATGTCACTTCTCTGCCAGTAGAACTGTGTCTACACCAGGGCTCTGGCCAGGAATAAAAAATGTCACCAAAATATCATCCCCCCAAACCCCATCACGGTACCAGCGACAGATTTCAGTGTAGACCAGGCCTTGGCAAACGCTGCTGCCCAAACCACCCAGTGGCATCACTGGAAATGTTTGACACTCAGACCCTGGGATGAGCAAAAGTCTCCCCCAGCTTCACCCTGACCCCCTGCGACACCTGTGCACATTCAGCAGTTTTAGTCTCCTCTCCCCCCCCCAGTGCTACAGAGGCAGAGCCAAAGGCTGCTCCCAGCTGCCCTGTGCGACCCCCCTGACTTCAGTGGGAATTAACACCAGGGTCACAGAGCATCTGACCCTAACCCCACTGATTTCAGTGGGTCACGCCTGATTTACACCAGGTACCTGAGAGCAGAGTCTGCCCTGCGCTGGTTAAAATGCCCTAAACTCCCTCACTGCATCGACCCTGGAAATCCTTCACACTTCTGAATTACAGACACCAAACAAGGCAGAGACTCCCCCTGCTGCTGTCGCTGGCGCCCCTGTGCAAACCTGCTGGGCGGGGCAGGGCACCTACCAGGAGCCTCTCACTCTCCTTGTCCCAGTCGGATTTCAGTCCCTGCAGCTCTTCTCTCTCCTCCCTCAGACGCTGCAGGCGGCTCAGGATTTTCTCCTGCAAACACAGACAAGGGCTCTGGGGGCTGGTTTGGGTCCTTGGTTTGTGCCCTGTGATCGTCACTGAGCAGAGGCTGGGGAACCACGTCCCCTTCTCCAACCCACTGAAAAGTGAGTGACCCCAGCTCCAAGGGAACTCCCGGGGCAGAGCTGCTGGGCCCGGCCCGGCTCCTCCCCAGCACCATCAGCCCCAGGAAGGTTCTTTGGTCCCGGGATCGGGCACTTCCCCGGTTCCCGTCCAGGGCTGCTCAGACCCAGGCCAGGGGCTCTGTGAGTGCAGAGGCTGGGCCTGTAACACCCAGCCATGGCGATAACTGCGCCCTACCCTGTACTCCTGGGCAGCCTCCTCAACGGGAACCACGGTGTGAGCGCGGTGAGCCCGGGACTCTTTGCAGATCAGGCAGATGGGGGTTTGATCCTCCTCCTGACAGAAGAGTTTCAGAGTCTCCTGGTGTCTCTCACACACTCTGCCCACCTCGGGCTCCAGCACCGCCTGCAGCCTCAGGCCCTTCACTAACTGTACCACGTTGCCCAGCTGCCGGTTGGGCCGCAGGTGTCTCTGCTGGGCGGGTTCTCGGCACTGGGGGCAGGGGAAGTTTGGCTCCGACTCCCCCCAGCACCGGCTGATGCAGGCTCGGCAGAAGTTGTGCCCACACTCAATAGTCACCGGGTCTGTGAAATACTCCAGGCAGATGGAGCAAGTCACTTCGTCCTGGAAGCTCCGGGCCAGCTCCCTGGCAGCAGCCATGGCTCCTCCACCCGGGCCGGGAACAGTCGCTGCAGGTTAGTTTCACTTTCCCTGTCCCGAGCTCAGAGAAGCCGTTTTGGCTGGTTCTGGCTGGGGCGTTTCCCTTCCTGCTGTTCCCAGTGGGCCCGGCCTGAGCTGCAGCGAGTCACCGCCAGTGTCCCAGCCCAGGGGCAGGGGAGACAGAGCCAGGGCCAGGAGCGTTGTTGGGTGCGGCTTTGGTTTTTCATGTTATATTTTATTACATTTTTAAATAGCTACACACACAGACCAAACTGACATAGCCAATGGCACCTAAACTTCTCATAGCACATTAACAGCTCACAGTGTATCAGCCTTTTGCTAGGTTACCTCGGATACATTTGAAACCCATCTATAATATGAAGGGTGACGATAGAAATCACGTATTTGTATTACACAATTTAGAAACAAACAACATTTGCTGATAAAAATCCAACTAGTTAAAGAAAAATTAAATTAAAATAACAAATAGAGGGAAAGTTCAGAGGAAGGAGATAGAGATGGGGCAGGAAGGAAGTGGGTGTAGAGCAGGGGGAGGCAAAGGCAAAGGTCTCTCACAGTATTCTTATCAGCAAGTTAAAGAAGTATGGGTTGGATGAATGGACTATAAAATGGATAGAGAACTGGCTAGAGCATAGGGCTCAAAGAGTAGTGATCAATGGCTCCATGTCTAGCTGGCAACCAGTCACAAGCGGAGTGCCTCAGGGGTCGGTCCTGGGGCCGGTTTTGTTCAACATCTTCATTAATGATCTGGAAGATGGGGTAGATTGCACCCTCAGCAAGTTTGCAGATGACACTAAGCTGGGGGGAGTGGTAGATACCCTGGAAGGTAGGGATAGGATACAGAAGGACCTAAACAAACTGGAGGATTGGGCCAAAAGAAATCTAATGAGGTTCAAGAAAGAAAAGTGCAGAGTCCTCCACTTAGGAAGGAAGAATCCCATGCACAGCTATAGACTGGGGACCGACGAGCTAGGCAGCAGCTCTGCAGAAAAGGACCTGGGGGTTACAGTGGATAAAAAGCTGGATATGAGTCAGCAGTGTGCCCTGGTTGTCAAGAAGGCTAATAGCATATTGGGCTGCATTAGTAGGAGCATTGCCAGCAGGTCGCGGGAAGTGATTATTCCCCTCTATTTGGCATTGGTAAGGCCGCATTTAGAGTATTGTGTCCAGTTTTGGGCCCCTCACTACAAAAAGGATGTAGACAAGTTGGAGAGAGTACAGCGGAGGGCAACAAAAATGATGAGGGGGCTGGAGCACAAGACTTATGAGGAGAGGCTGAGGGAACTGGGCTTGTTTAGTTTGCAAAAGAGAAGAATGAGGGGGGATTTGATAGCGGCCTTTAACTACCTGAAAGAGGGTTCCAGGGAGGATGGAGCTAGGCTGTTCTCAGTGGTGGCAGATGACAGAACAAGGAGCAACGGTCTCAAGTTGCAGTGGGGGAGGTCTAGGTTGAACATTAGGAAAAAGTTTTTCACTAGGCGGGGGGCAGCACTGGAATGGGTTACCTAGGGAGGTGGTAGAATCTCCATCTTTAGAGGTTTTTAAGCTGAGGCTTGACAAAGCCCTGGCTGGGATGATATAGCTGAGGTTAGTCCTGCGTTGAGCAGGGGGTTGGACTAGATGACCTCCTGAGGTTCCTTCCAACTCTATGATTCTATGATTCGCTCCCTGAACCACCCCCACCCCAGCCTCCCCAGCACCCAGCCCAGCACCCCAGACCTGGAAGTGACACAGCCAGTGGGGGAGGGAATAAACCCCCATGGGGCCTACCCCTGTGCAGGGACATCGCAGGGAGGGGCTGAGAGCAGCACTGTGACTCCAGCCCAGACCTGGAGAAACCAGCCCCCACCCCCTGAGCCCATCCCTCTGCCTCCATCCAGGGAATTGCCAGGAGCAGTTCGGTTAAACGGGTCTGGTTTGTGCCCAGACTCCTGCATTTTTCTCTGGCCGGGGCTTAGTTCAGTCCAGCTCAGTTCGGTTCCTGACCAACACTAATCTAAACCCGATCATCCCCATCCACACAGAGCTGGGAGAGTCACAGGACGGTTTGCACTGGGGAATCGGAGCTGGGAGGCCCCACTGCCCAGAATGCTGAGGGTTTCCCCATCCTAGCAATGGGGTGAAGTGGACGTGGACACAGACAATATCCCTGCGTGCGCGGTGAGGGGCAGACCCGGCTCTTACAGCGGGTGCAACCTGTCAGCACCGCAGGGGCAAGGAGAGCTGGGCCAGGAGCAGAAACGCTGGCAGAGCTCAAGGTCCTCCAGAAACCTCTTCCTGTCGGGGCCTGCAGGGTTTGTTAACTCTGTGGGAGCAACTGGGCAGCCCCAGCCTGGAGCGGCTGTCTGAGCAGCACACAAGTCCTGCAGCCTCACCGGGCAGCATGTCAGCATCTGCCTTTTCTCCTGAGATAGAGCAGGATGGGCAAGGGCCCTGCAGCACCTGGCAGACGGGGCTTCCCAACTCCGGATCCCTGTGGAGGGCAGGCAGGGGGAGCGTGGCTGCTCTCTTCAGGCACCACAGGCAGGCGCGGCCACTCTGGCAAGGCTGCCAGCTCAGCCCTTTGGATGCAAGCGGTTGACCTGCTGGCCGGAATTCTTTACGCCTCACTTTTCCTCCTCGAATGCAGCTCAGCGCTCCCCGTGCTCCCCGCCAGCACAAACCACGCAAGGAGGCTTAAGAGTCCAGCCGCAGCACGAGGCGGAGGGGCTTAAGAGTTGAAGCCTCGATCTAGGGAAGAGGCTTCAACATCACCCTCTTCAGCGTGGAGCCAGGGATGGCTGGATCCCGGCTGCCCAAGGTTGAACGGCAGTGCGCCAACCGCAGCTAGAATACAAGGAGACACCCAGCTACGCCGCAAAGGTGCACCCACACCAAGTTTGCACCGAGCCTCAGCCACCGCCAGGAGGCTTTGGTTTCTTTTCCTCCTCCCCTCTTTTGCCTTCACTCTCTAGGGGGACATCACACCTCCCCATGCCACCAAGACGCAGGCAGAAGCTTTGGCTCTCCTGGCGTTCCTTTCTGCCATTGTCTTGTCCACACTCACGTGGCTGTCTAGCGTGGAAAAGTCACCCTGGGAGCCGGGGGAAGCGAAAGTGACTCTGGTGGGACTTGAACCCACAACCTTCGAATGTCTGGCCTTTCCCCAGCCAAACACAGCTCCCTAGAAGTCCAAAATGCTCTCTATTATGCCACAGAGCCTTAAGCATCACAGCCCGCCTCTTCAACACTGAAATTGCTGGCCTAAAACAAGGTTACACACTTCAGTTAAATTCGGCATTGGCTGGAACTTGAACCCAGACCGACTGCTTAGAAAGCAGCCATGCTAACCACTACGATTGCTTTTTTAAAGGTATTCTTCAGGTGCCACAGGCAGCCACAGCCACTGTGTCAGGAGGTGCATTCATCTGGCAGAGGAAGCAGGTAGGGTGATCCTGGTGGGAGGATTGTCTGCCTTTTGTCATCTGTTTGAGGTTTCTTTGTGTACTGTTTCTGCTTGATGACTATTATGTTTGGGTACTCGGGAGTTACTTGCATTCAGAGAGAACCAGGGCACAGAAACACAATGAGATGTAAACACAACGAGACTGAGTTATTCTCCTACTCTAAGACCAGACAGGAGTGCCTGAGCTATCCCATAATAGTCTAGCTCTGTCAGCTATGGCAAGCTAGGCAGGACTGAAAATACACAACGACTCTATTTACTGCCTAAATGCAAATAAAGCAGAGCACACATTCCTTTGTTTGAGACACACCCTTGCTGTTTGCCAACTTGACTTTGGAATATATGTTAATAACACCCTATAGTGGAATGTAATAACTTCCCATACAATATTCCCATACACATTTTATCAGGATGATAGTGATCAGCAAATTAGGAGTTTGCAGATGATACCTTAGAAGGGATACTTTGTACAAAGATTGTTACAGTCGTGCAGCAGTGCACCACAACCCCGTCCTGACAACAAAAATTACTATATGATCCCAGGAAGGGAGATCAAAGCCTGAGCCCCAGGGCTTCAGTCTGTAATCAAAGTCTCAGCCACATTTCCCAGGGCTGAAGTTTTCATCCTTCAACTTCAGCACCGGGCCCCAGCAAGTCTAATGCCAGCCTTGGCAACCCAATTAAAATGGGGTCATAACCCACTTTGGTATTTGAGAACTGCTGCAATAATGTGAAGGGATGTTGTCACAGGAGAGCAATTTTTCACACGCCCTATACAAACTAGTGAGATTTTTTGGACAATTGTAATGTCACGTCCCAAAGAAAATATATTATGAATGTGACTAACAATTTTTTCCAGAATTCTCAGAATAACAATTGCCTAAATTATTGGTAGGTTGTTATTTTAATACGTTGACTTTACATGATTGTTATTTTTCAGCATAAAAGAATATTCCAGTGATTTCTCTCCAGCACACCAAACCCTATATGGAAAGAAAGAAAAAATGAGACGAGTAAGAGAAAAATGAATCCCTTGTCTGTGTTTTCCCATTTTTTTAATTCAATATTAAGTAAACTAATCTTCCTTCCTGGGAGAAAAGATCAATATATGTAAAAGTGGAAGAAAAAAAAATGTGAGAAGTGGGATTTGAACCCCAGCTTCCACACATAGATCAGAACATTCAGAAGAAAGGAAGACAAAGCCTTAGACCACTTGGCCATCCTGACACTAAAATCAAGGGCTCTCAAAAGAATGCATATAATTCTAATATCTCTGAAGCTGACTATTCCCAGTTAATTTCTGTCTGAGCAGTTAGTTTTGTCTTTTTGTTGTTCACACACCCCTAAAACTTGCCCCACAAAACATCCAGACCCACATACAGACAGAGCTCACAAGTGATCAAGGGAAAGGGGAGTGATTAGATTCACTCCAATCTGGGCTCAAGTTTCTCTGCATCTGTTTTTGTTTCAACTAAAAATCAGGCAAATGTGAGCCACTGCAAAGCAGATGGTGCTGCGAACAATTCTTCTGCATTCAACAGGCTCAGGGATCGCTTACACGAGGCTGTGTCTTCCCAGAACAGTTAGCTTGAGTTATAACTTGAGTGTTGCCCCCAATTTGATTCTTGTCTGTACACAGAACTCTCTAGCTCAAATGCAGGGGTGCTTTAAGCTTGAACTAAGTAGCCTATTGGGAGGGTGGGTTGAAATTCAGCACACCCGTAGCTAATGCAATCACTCTGTGAACCTTAAAAAAAAACCGACGAGAGTTCTGTACCACTTTAAAGACTAACAAATTTAATTTCAGCAGGCATAAGCTTTCGTGGGCTGCAACCCACTTCTTCAGATGCAAGGAATAGAAATCAATGAATATCTGTGAATCTAGAGTGTTATTCAGAAGTGTGGTCAGTCACTTTCTTTCCAAAGAGGCTAGGTCAAGTGCAGTAATTTGAGTGTGTTAATTCAAGCTAACTATAGTACTCAAGAGAAGTCCTTGACCTTTAGTGTTGTTCCTGATCAATTGCTTATGTGGACCCTCTTATTCCAGAACAAGAAAGCCTGGTTTGTGTTTAACTATCAGAGTTAAACTACGCAGAAACAAGGCACTCTTGTTCCAGAAAAAGAGTGTCCATTGGCCAGGAGCAGCTATCGCGCTTTAAATTCACCATCTATCTTAATTTGCATTAACTTTCAAGTGTAGACAAGCCCTCAGTGTTGTCAACTTTTGTGATATTCTTTTTTTAAAGTTTCTAGCCCAGCTGCAAAGAAAAGCTTGAAAACATGTTTGCTAAAGTCTCAAAAGCCACAAGGCAAAGAAAAAGAACCCAAAATGTACTATTTTTAAAAATGAAACATCATGAATTTTAAGCAACTCTAATGATGTTTTGCGGCCTTTGAATGCTGGGCTTTAGTGTTACTGCATGTCTCTGTCCCAGCAGAGAGAGTGCTTCAGCTGTGATATCTTGATTTCTTAATACCCACAGTCAAGTGATCGCCATGAGGGAAAGAGGAAGATGGCTATGTACAGGAGAAGAATCAAAGCAGTGCCATCTCAGACCTAGACCTTGTCTACCCTACAAATGTTTTGCTGGTGGAGCTATTCTGTTATAGCTAGACCAGCAGAGCCCCTAGTGTTGATGCAGCTTATGCTAAGAGAGGATGTTTTTCTGCCTGTGTAGAAACATCCACTCCGCAATGACATTAGCTATGCCGACAGACAGACTCAAGGACTAGCTTTATTTAGAGAGCTCTGTGGCTAACTCCAGTGCTTTGATGAAAATCAGTTCCCCAAGGGATAAAGTTTATGGCACGTTAGATGCAGAACCCCATGTTCCTTGTCTTTCCCCTTCCCTGGCCCTCACCATTCTTCTTCATCTCCACCTCCCCACTGCACCTTTCCCTTTCCACATGGATGTGAGAAATCCATCGCTGAAATCTCTCCATGCAGTTCACATATGCACAGCCAGCTTTCTCCTCTGATCCATTCTGTGCTTGTACAGTTCGGGACCGAGGCCCCTTGCAGCTACCACAATACAAATAATAATCACCCAGGCGACCTTTCTTCATACACTTTCCCATGCTTGTGGCTAGGCAGACCCAGATTCCACCTTTTTGGCATGTGTTAAGGGTGAAATGGAAATAAACTTATTTCTGTACCCTCCTTCATTTCTTCATGACATAAAAAAGCCCTGATTTAAAAAAAAAAAATCTTCTTGGGTTTTTCTTCCTCAGAAATATCCATAATCTCATTTTTCTGGTTTGGCTGGGGGACCCACTGGGGGTATCAGAGAGGTGCACGGTGAGTTTCTTCACTGCTTGATTGATGGGTTTGGGGGTGCTAAATTTTTAACAAAGTGTTTCTCCCAAGTGTTTTCTCAGCCAAAGCTGGGACTGCTGAAGTGGGGAAGAGAGAGGGTAAAATGGGGCCCAGCCACAGCCCCTCCCCTGCTTTAGTAAACCCCAGATGTGGAACTGTGCTGAGGAGACATCCCCCCTCTACTAAACAGGCACGAGGGCCCAGGTTTTGCCTCCTATACCGACATGTGGGCTGGATCGAGGAACCAGCCAATCTACTCCAGCCAATGGGAACAGAAACAGGGACCTGTGGCCTTTTGAACATTCGGAAAACTTGCTACAGTTTCGACTGGCCTTTCTCTGACCTGTGTTGATGGCCTGTTGGCTCCAACCATCCCACACCCCTTCTCTTATGGTCTCGTCGCCTCTGCGTTACTCCTCGATGTCACAGTTCAGGGCAAATGCACCGATTATTTCCCGTCCATTGCCCCTCAAGGCCACACACTCTGGTTCCTGGCTCCTCAGCCCTCGCCTCTTTCGGGTAGAGACTCGGGGCTCTCTCCTCCCTAACCAGGAGTTTTCCAGGCTTCACAGGGATAATCCCAGCACATCAGACTGCCTCTCCAGGCCAGTCTCAGCACTTTGCTCTCTCTCCAGAGGCAACAAATGGCTGTGATTGCCAGCAGCTCCACGTTACCACACAGCCCTTTCTAGGCAAGCCCCTTTATTCTAAAGGTGAAAGCTTTACAGATTAACCATATTTAAAACAATCAAAGAACCTTCATGGATTGCAATAAGCTTACCGGACATCCCACTCCCAACCCCAGCAAGGCCTCTGGTAGAAGACTGTCCTTCAGACCCCACAAAGGGGATTGTCTGTGATTACAAGTTCAGAACTAGCACACCCCTTAGTAGGTTAGTCTTTCCTTCTTTCACCTTGGGCCTTTGGTCTCGGCCTCATGGCACAAGAGATCAGCAGACAAAGGCCCACGCCTCGGGACATAGCTGCAAAAGGCTGAGTTTTTGCATCACCAGAGGCGGGGAATTTTCAAATTCCCCTGGCAAACCACTTGACACTGTTTGCCCCCGAAATCCACCCTTGTTTAGCCCATTTTTCAATACAGTCCTTTGAAATCCATAACACTTCCCAGGGTTCACAGGACAACTCCCCCTTTAAAAAGTTACATACAATCCCAGCCTGCAGTCACATATAAACTTTGCATTTAATACCGTGGATTTCAGAGATACTTAAACTTAATTCAGTAAGGATATGGCAGGAAAGTGCCATAGCTGACACCCACACCTGCCCTCTTACCCTCCTCTCCCCTGCCCTGTCCCCCTGACCCAATTTCCCTTCCCTTTTCTTTCCATGTAGCTGTTTCCCTCCTAACTAAACCCATCCAAAAAAAAAAAAAGTGTAACTGCCATCACATTGTTCACTCTGAGGGTGCGTTCTCCCCCTTCCCCCACCCTGTGTCTGTCTGGTCTATTTACACTGTAAATATATTGAGACAAGGACTGTTGAACTACTTTGTGTTTGTACCAGCATCTATCACTAACGGCCACACCCTTGGCTGATCCTTAGGCAGTACTGTAATAAACATGATTAATAATAATAATTTGAGTCAAATAGGTGCAATGGGGTAGAGATGCTACTTAGTCTCCACTGTCCATAGTATTCTTATTTTATTTATTTGTACTGTGGTAGTCCATGCGGGCTAGAAATAGATACAGTTAGTTAGTTAGTAGATAAAGTGCCGATCGTTGGTACTCAAGAATTAAAGTTAGACCAGGTAGATGTGCATGTAGTAAAGGTTTCTTAACACTTCCTATCATAAGACCCTGTTTTCAGGTGCTTAAAACTTTCCCGAGCTTTTAGTGTTTGGGCTGAAATTCTCCATGTGGCTGTCTGCCTGAGGATGTCATATTTTTTGGCAAGTTTCAACAAAACAGGTAAGCCGTTCGGAGAGCAAGATTAGGGGACAATATGTGGATTTGCCCATGCTAAAAATATGCACCCAGCCATTTGGTTGAGAAGCTCTAGTGTTTTGGAGCCGGGGCTTGAAATTGACAGACACTGTCGCCCCAGCAAGGATGTGCTTTTCCTGTTCACGTGAAGAAGAAAAAAACCCACATTTGGCTACGTTTTAAGCCTTCAGCATGTTGCCATTTGACATGCTCAGTAGAGATCTGTTAGAGTTTGGCGTAGTAGGACATGAAGGTATGCACCGACGACCAGGTGGCGGCTTTGCAGGTGTCCTGCATGGGCACTCTCTCCAGGAAGGCTGTAGACGAGGCTTGAGCCCTGGTTGAGTGTGCTGTGATGGTTCCTGGGAGCAGCACCCTCACCTGCACATAGCAGAACTTGATGCATGACGTAATCCACAAGGAGATGCGCTGGGTGGAGACAGGTGAGCCTTTCATCCGGTTGGCCACTGCGACGAACAGCTGCGTCAATTTCCGGAACAGCTTTGTGTGCTTGATGTAGAAGGGCAGGGCCCGTCTCACGTCCAGTGAGTGCCACCTCCTCGCCTCCTCCGAACTGTGAGGTTTGGGAAAAAACACAGGGAGAAAAATATTATAATGAAATTGGGAAACCACCTTGGGCAGAAAGGCTGGATGCAGCCTCAACTGAACCTTGTTTTTATAGAACACCATATAAAGGTGCTCCGAGGTCAGGGCCCTAGTCTCAGAAACCTTCCTAGCTGAGGTAATTGTCCACAAGGAAGGCTAGCTTCCACGAAAGCAGGAGCAGAGGGAATGAAGCCATGGGTTCGAAGGGGGGCCCCGTGAGTCTCGAGAGGACCAGGTTGAGATTCCAGAGAGGCACCAAGTCACGAACCTGCAGATAAAGCCTCTCCACCCTCTTAAGGAACCTGACCAACACGGGATGGGAGAACAGTGATCTCTCCTTTAGCGGCTGATGGAAAGTCTGAAATAGCTGCCAGGTGAACCTTCAATGAGGCCAGTGGCAGACCTTGGAGCTTTAGCTGGAGCAGGTAATCCAGGATCACCTGTATAGGCGAGAGGCTAGGCAGGATACCCTGGGACTCCACCCAACAGGTAAAACGTCTCCACTTAGCCTGATACATGATCTGCGTACAAGGCTTCCTGCTGCCAAGCAGGACTTGCTGGACCTGCACCGAGCAGGCTTTCTCTCCTTCCGTCAGCCACAGAGCCTCCAGGCCCCATGAGGTGCAGGGAGTCCAGGTCCAGGTGCAACAGGCGACCGTGGTCCTGGGACAGAAGGTCATGCCATCTCGGGAGCTCCAGGGGTGGGGTGACCGAAAGGTCCAGCAACATGCTGAACCAGTGCTGTCTCGGCCAGTCTGGAGCGATGAGTATAATGTCCGCTCTGTCCCTCTTTATTTTCAGCAAGACCTTGAGCAGGAGCAGAATGGGCGGGAATGCGTACATGAGGTTCCCCATCCAGTCCATGAGGAACGTGTCGGAAATGGACCTAGTATCTTGAACCCGGAGAGAGCAGAACCGTGGACACTTCTTGTTCCAAGCCGACGCGAACAGTCCACTTGGGGAACACCCCACTTCCGAAAGATCATAGATGTCACGTCTGGGTGTAGAGACCAGTTGTGGCGGGGTGGAAACAACCTGCTGAGGGGATCTACCTCGTCGTTCCTCACTCCTAGAAGGTGAGAGGCCATCAAGTGGAAATCGTGCCTCATGGCAAAGTCCCCCAGCTGGATAGCTTCCTTGCAGAGGGATGAGGAGTGCGCTACCCTTGCCTGTTTATGTAAAACATGGCTGCGGTGCTGTCCATCAGCACCTGGCCCACTCTGCCTGTCAGGAATCAGAGGAACACCCTGCACACTAGGCGAATGGCCCTCAGCTCCTTCACATTGATGTGCAGGCACCTCTCCTTCCTCAACCAGTTCCCCTGAGTGCCTAGGTTGGCACTGTTGTGGGTCCCTCACACTATGTCCAAAGCATCGGAAATTAGGGTGACCGATGGGACCAGTTCCTTGAATGGAATGCCCTTCAGCACTGCCCAGGGAGTCCACGGCCAGTCTAGGGAGGCCTGGACGGGTGAGGGAACTAGACCTAGACCTTCCCCACTGCAACTTGAGACCATTGCTCCTAGTTCTGTCATCTACCACCATAGAGAACAGCCTAGCTCCATCCTCCCTGGAGCCCCCTTTCAGGTAGTTAAAGGTTGCTATCAAATCCCCCCTCATTCTTCTCTTCTGCAAACTAAACAAGCCTAGTGCCCTCAGCCTCTCCTCATAAGTCTTGTGCTCCAGCCTCCTAATCATTTTTGCTGCCCTCTGCTAGACTCTTTCCAACTTGTCCACATCCTTTTTGTAGTGGGGGCACAAAACTGGACGCAATTCTCCAAATGTGACCTCACCAATGCCGAACAGAGGGGAATAATCACTTCCCTCCATCTTCTGGCAATGCTCCTACTAATGCAGCCCAATATGCTCTTAGCCTTCTTGGCAACCAGGGTACACTGCTGACTCATATCCAGCTTCTTGTCCACTGTAACCTGTTCGAAATAATCAAACACCTTGTCCCAGGGGTGGATTAGGCAGACAGAACCCTTTACTGCCTGCTCGTTCCACCTCGATGCTGCGAATGAGCAACAAGGGGGTTACTTTACAATTCTTTTATCCATAACAGTATGTAAATGTGTACAATTTCAGCAACTCCCCAGAGACCCTTATATTAACAACTACATAATTAATATAATTATACCTGCCCCTGTTTGTTGTTTGCAGGATTACCATACAGAGGTCAGGCACATCACTTTAAAACCTATAAATTTTACACTAACATTCTTTGAATTAAAGGCATGCCGGGGGAAGAAGAAAAATAATGCTTCCCACCAAAAGACCTTGCACAGAAATAGCAATAGACTCATTCCCTGCGCAGGTGGCCAGGAAGGGAGTAGAAGAAAAGAGATAACAGACTCTAACTAAAATTCACACCAATTAACAGAAATAAGATTTGTCCTTGCCTTGACCCCATTCCCTGTAATTTAGGCCTGACTACTTGTCCAGCTTTTAACTCTTTACTCTCCTACATAACATCCAGGTCCTTTTCTGCAGAACAGCTGCCTAGCTCATCGGTCCCCAGTCTGTAGCTGTGCATGGCATTCTTCCATCCTAAGCGCAGGACTCTGCACTTGTCCTTGTCGAACCTCATCAGATTTCTTTTGGCCCAACTCTCCAATTTGTCTAGATCACTCTGTATCCTATCCCTACCTTCCAAGGTATCTACCACTCCCCCTAGCTTAGTGTCATCTGCAAACTTGCTGAGGGTGCAATCTACCCCATACTCCAGATCATTCATGAAGATGTTGAACAAAACCGGCTCCAAGACCGACCCTTGGGGCACTCTGCTTGTGACCAGCTGCCAGCTAGACATGGAGCCATTGATCACTACCCGTTGAGCCCAATGATCTAGCCAGCTCTCTATCCATTTTATAGTCCATTCATCTAACCTATACTTCTTTAACTTGCTGATAAGAATACTGTGGGAGACCGTATCAAAAGCTTTGCTAAAGACAAGGTATATCACGTCCACTGCTTTCCCCACATCCACAGCGCCAGTCACCTCTTAATAGAAGGCAATCAGGTTGGTCAGGCATGATTTGCCCTTGGTAAATTCATGTTGACTGTTCCTGATCACCTTCCTCTCTTCCAAGTGTCTTAAAATGGATTCCTTGAAGACCTGCTCCATGACTTTTTCACGGATTGAGGTTAGGCTGACTGGTCTGTAGTTCCCTGAATCCTCTTTCTTCCCTTTCTTGAAGATGGGCACTATATTTGCCTTTTTCCAATCATCAGGGACCTCCCCCAATTGCCACGAGCTTTCAAAGATAATAGCCAATGGCTCTGAAATCACATCAGCCAACTTCTTCAGCATCCTTGGATGCATTGCATCTGGCTTATGCTAACAGGGAAGATGCTGGTTACCTTCCTTTCACAGCCACTGAGAGGATGAGCCAGAGCAATGTCTGTCAGGGGACCCAGCTGGGAGGAGCATTGCTCTGGGATTTTGGGGTGTTTTGCAGCTGAAAGAAGGGCCAAACTAAGGGGGTTGTTGCAGGATGCCCTGGGGGCTTTATCAGTAGATTGGGGATGTCAGCAGGATCTGAGCTGGGAAGTAACAAAGGGGCAGGATGGAGGCAGGGGGTTAATCTCTTGGTTAAAATCAACCTTTAAAAATTTTCCCTTTGCTCCAGCAAAAGACTTAACTTTATCCCTTAACATGCTTTGCTCCTCCCCCACCCTATGGAAATCTCCACCGCTTCCCTGACACTGAGGATCTGTTTGCAGTGCACTTAGACACCCATAGCTGGCCTGGTTCAGCTGATGTGGGCTTGGATGGCTCTAGCAAGTGGGCTGTTTAACTGTGATGTAGATGTTTCTGCTTAGGCTACAGCCTGAGTCTGGGCTCCTTTCCGGGATCAAGCCTGAATCAGAACATCTATACAGCAAGTGAACAGCCCCTTCGCCCAAGTTAGCTGACCCAGACCAGCCATGGGTTTTTAATTACAGTGTAGATGTACCCTATGAGACCTCCTCGCCCCCTGAAGACTGTCAAATTTTCCTTCTTTTACTTGGTTTTCTACAAACGTTTTTGCCATCAAAACGATCAAGGACATTTAAAATGAAAATACACCCGCTGCACACACCTCCTCCACCACACACGGTATGGGGGCTCAATTATTCCACCAGAAGACTTGGCTCTGCAGTTTCTGGGAAGTAAGGCTTCTACCACTCAGCTCCCAGCCCTCAAGCTCCTGCAGGGTGGGAGTCAATCTTTCTAGCAGCCAGATGCTGCTACTACTCTAGAGGGGCAATTAATGACTCAGGTAAATGCTTGTCCTAGCCTGCTTCTGTGTGTCACAGGCATAGCAGAGAGAGAGCCTGGAGCACTGGGCCTGAACCAGATCTGGGCAAGATCTGAGGCCTGAACCAGAGGCTATGAACCAAAGTCAGGCCATGTATTAAAGCAAATGCTTCCAACTTCACTGTCCGGTACATGAACTTGGCAATGTTGCTGCTAGTGTGTCTAAAAAATAGGCACTCATAAGACGTGCTTGGCACTAGGTATTTATGTAAATCCATCCCCGAAGGCTACTACAGCTGCACCCCAATCTAGTGTAAGATAAGATGGTTTGACAGAATAATGAGTAGGGATGGTTTGTCCGATATCAGCAACATGGTACAAAGGAAGGTGACGAACAGATATCATGAAACACTTAAGGTGGTACATAATTTGTTTATCCCAGTTGTTTGTCTCAGTCTGTAAATGTCGGGGTGCCCACCTAAACCCTTTGTGTGGACAAGGGGACAGCAGAGACTCCCACTGCTGACTGAGCCGCTTCTTGCCATGGGGCACTCATGTTTTTAATGTACCTGTGCAAGTCGTTAGGACTGTGCCTTGAGGGCAATAAACTTGGCCGAGTGCCTTTGTCACCAAACCGGGCCTGTGGTCTTTCCCTATAAGTAACATCAAGCTTTGCTGAATTAGCAGGCTGAGCTCTCTGCTAGTGCTAATAATGCCTTCCGGTAGTTGAAGGCCGCTGTCAAATCCTTCCTCATTCTTCTCTTCTGCAGACTAAACAAGCCTCATTCCCTCAGCCTCTCCTCATAAGTCATGTGTTCCAGTCCCCTAATCATAGTCATTGCCCTCCACTGGACTCTGCAATTTGACCTGATCCTTCCTGTAGTGGGGGGCCCAAAACTGAACACAGTACTCCAAATATGGTCTCATCAGTGTCGAATAGAGGGGAATAATCACTTCCCTCCATCTGCTGGCAATGGTCCTACTAATGCAGCCCAATATGGCATTAGACTTCTTGGCAATAAGGGCATATTGTTGACTCATATCCAGCTTCCTACCCACTGTAACCCCCAGGTCCTTTTCTGCAGAACTGTTGCCTAGCCAGTCTGTCCCCAGTCTGCAGCAGTGCATGGGATTCTTCCATTCACAGTGCAGGACTCGGCACTTGTCCTTGTAGAACCTCATCAGATTTCTTTTGGCCCAATCCTCAAATTTGTCCTGGTCATTCTGTATCCTATCCCTACTCTCCAGTGTATCTACCCCCCCACACCCTATTATTTAGTCTTTCACCTTATTTGCTTCACATTCTCCCAACAAGTGCCCAAACAGACAAACAAAAACCATACAACATGCACATGCACAAAAAAATCACACAAACCCATATGCACATAAACGAAAGCCACTGTCACCATACATATAGGTAATTCACATAATAAACAACCCAAACAAAAGAGAACACAACAGGAAAGCACAAAGCTGCACAACAAAGGAACTCAAAGTCACACCACACAAAAACAAAATACACATGCAAATTCACACACACACACAAAATTACAGAACATATCCACAAAATTGCACAGAACTCATATGCACATCACCAACGCTATGCACCAGGAACAACATGGATCACACACTGGCATACAGAAAACCAGAGAGGGCTTGAGTGTCAGAGACAGGGGCCTGTAGGAAGCTGGTTTGGGGAACCAAGGGTCAGTGGGTGTGCAGGACACTGGGCTCTGTTTGAGGGATCCTGGCACAAGAGGGTTGGTGCACTGAGCCCTATGGAAGAAGGGGACCCCACTCTGACAAGGATTGAAATATTTCCTAGACACCTGCACTTTTAACAGTAGGAAAACATTCACTCACAGCTCAGCGCTGCCATCGCTGTTAACCCACTCAGGTCCAAAGTCGGGCTCCAGTGTTCTCCTGTAGCTCCCTGCACCTGGCCATTCTTTGGCTCAATTGCAGGGACCCTGCAGCAGAAGCTGTTCTTCCCCCTGCAGAGTATGTGACGGGCAGCAGGTTTAAAACAAACACAAGGAAATACTTCTTCACACAATGCACAGCCTCGTTGCCAGGGACCTCATTGCCAGGGGATGGTGTGATGGCCAAAACTTTAAGTGGGTTCAAAAAAGAATGAGATAAGTTCATGGAGGATAGGTCCTTCAACGGGTTTTAGCCAAGATGGTCAGGGATGCGACACCATGCTCTAGTTGTTCCTAAGCCTCTGACTGCCACATACTGGGACTGGATGACAAGGGTTGGATCACTTGAAATTGCCTGTTCTGGTCACTCCCTCTGAAGCATCTGGCATTGGCCACTACCAGAAGACAAGTTACTGGGTTAGATGCACCATTGCTCTGACCCAGTATGGCCGTTCTTATGTACAGAGCATTGTAGATTGGTGGAGTCTGACCAGCACCCTTTAGAGAAGGGGACACATCTTGACTCTTCTGCTCCTCAGTGCCTCGTGTGATGGACTTTTATATTCCATAGGGCAAGATGATTGGGGGAAGCCATTTGGTTAACTAAAACTGATGCTCCAGGTGAGACTTGAACTCACAACCCCAGCATCACTCTGCACCATACTGCCTTATAAGTACTGTGCACTAACCACTTGTGCTACTGGAGCACATATCATTAGGTTTCCACCCAGCCGTATAGATGGACCTGGGTGGGACTGAGCCAACTAAATAAATGTGGCTTCTAAATGTTACCAGCACCTCCAGCATGCAAGGGAGGAGACTGGCCATCCAGCCCTGTGATAGGGCTGGTTAATGCATTCAGCTGTTTATGGACAAGTTGGTTTGGCTGACCCAGTGTGGGAGCTTTCCATGGATGAGGTTTAGTTGAAACTTGAAGGGGAAAGGCATTTTCATTTCTGTCCAGCTCCATTTGTCTCCTTTGATCTTCAGCCTCTTTCCTTTGCTGCTGGGAGATGAAGAGGTAAGGCCCCGTCTATCTGAGTCAGAGGAACTCTGTATCCCACAGCATGTTTTTAGGAGAGAGGGTAGGTGGGCTGGGCTGGGCTGGGCTGGCTGTAATATTGATAATGATTCCTTGGTCTGAGTGCAGATCAATATATCATCCACCTAAGAAATCACACTGTCCCTTTCAGGCATCCCTTCCCACAACTTGACTGCATGGGCCTGGCAGATAATAGGGGCATTACTCCAGCCCATGGGAACCCTGGCAAAACATAGCTGTTTTTCCTGAAAGGTGAAAGCAAATTTGTAATAGCTGTCCCGATGAAAAGGGATAGCAAAGAAAGCATTGGACAGATTTAAAACTGAAAACCAGTGGGCCCTTCCTACATTGGAGACCATCACCTCCTGCTACTTCATCACAAAGGGGCCATCGGTGTGGTCATCAATTAAGGGGGAACAAATGCACTACAAGCCTCCTTGACTCAAAAGCCCATCAATTGTTTCTTTGCACCTAGTTTCTGCCTCCTTTGGCTATCGATACTGTCTCTGGGGTGGAGGATTGAGGCTTGTGACTAGGATTTCTGCATCCATTTTATCACATTCTATTTTATTTTTAGCCCCCACTTTCTGGTGTCTCTCTGCAATTGTTAGGACTTCTGTAATCCAAGCAGGCCATTCCAGTTCCTCAGATGCCTTAAGAGCTGCTTTTCGATAGCTTGCTGAAATTTCCAGAGACTCCCAGGAGGCATTTCCCATAGGACCCTGTTAGCAACATCAACCAGCAGTTTTAATTCTCTCAAGACATCTATTCTCAGGACCCCTTCTCCTCCCAGATCCATTGAACCAATTACCCTTTATTTCTCCTCTTTCCTACCTGATACAGGATGTTTCTGTAAATGCAGTTACAGTGCTCATTGATGTGGAAATGGAGAGAAAAACTCGCAGATAGGTTTGCTTTGGGATACGGGGGGTCGGTGAGACAGTGAGGATTCTGGAGGTTTGCTTAAGCAATAAACCCTTTATTTTACAATAAACAATTCTATCCCTATAATAAACAGTTCTATTTCTATAATAAACAGTTTCACAGCAAACAATTGCACAGCAAACAGTGATAGCAAAGGGCAGGAGAACTCCGTGCGCGAAAGGACAAAATGCGCCACCCAAGACTTTAGCATTTCGTGATCTCTCCGGATCAACGCACGGCTGCCAGCATGTGACACTAGGGTGCCTGTTTTTGGAGTTCCCCAAAGAAGTTACAAGACAAACACAACAGAAAACAGTTAATCCATACTCACAAACATTATATACAGGTATACCATGTTGGCCAAATTCAGTTGCCGTTTGCTTTAGATACTGCAGACAGGAGAGAGTCGCTGTGAGTGATCAGTTCGCAGCGAAGTGGGCTGGGGAAGATGCGTCAGCCCGCCAAACTGGCATGACCAGGAGATACGTGGGGTGCCGAGTAGATTCAATTCCTCTCTGCTCTCTGCTATCTGGGTTTGAACTTTTATAGTTTCCCATGGTCAGCAGAGGCTAAGCCCCATTGGTTGCTATTTACTACATGACCTTCTAAGGTCATGGCTTGGAGTTTAGCCAACCAGGTGCTCCTGATTTCCCGGGCAACCAGGTGATTACAATTTTCCCGGGCAATTGCTGACCACGCACCAGCAGGTGAGGTCGCTTCATTTCCTTATAAGGAGACAGGTACGTGCGGCTCGTGCTGCTGAGTCAACCCTCCCTACGCTGCCTCTTTATCCACATGGGGAGGAGGGGCGGTGCACGTGGCGCTGCAGACACCACTCTGCGATTTTGTCTCCACAACCCTCACCATAAAACCCTAACCCTAAGCTCAACCCTAACTGTAACCCTAACCCTCTAACCCTAAATCCTTAACCATAACCCAAACCCTCTATCCATCATCCTCTAGCTCACTCTCACCCTAACCCTACAACCAGCATGAAACCTGAGCCCCTAACAATCACCCTCACCCTAAAACCCTCACTCTCACCCTAAAACCCAAGCCCTCAAACTCTACGCCTAACACTTTAACTGTAACCTTCACCTCTAACGCCACCCCCAAACCCGAACCCTCATATTCACACTTACCTTAACCATAACCAAAACCAAAACCCTCACTCTACCCCAAACCCTAAAACCCAACCCTAACCCATAACTAACCCAAACCCTACCTCTAAACCCTAACCTTAATGATAAAGCTAAAACCCTAACCCTAACCCCAAATTTTAACTCTGACCTTAACCCTCACCTTAACCCGAACCCTAAACCCTATCTTTAACCCTCAACTAACCCTAAACCCTAATCTTAAACCTAACTCTAAAAAAACCCTAATCCTAACCCTAAACTAACACTAACCCTAACTTTAACCCTAAACCCTAACATTAACCCTAACCATAACCTAACCCAAACTGTAACACTAACCCTAACCCTATCCCTAACTCTAAAACTCTAAATCTAACACATAACCCTCAAACCCTAACCCTAACCTTAACCCTAACCCTCTACCCTAACCTTCAAACCCTCCAACACTAAACTTAACCCTAACCCACTAATGCTAACCTTTAACCCTACCCTTAACTCTAATCCTAACCCTCTAACCCTAACCCTCCAACCGTAAGCCTAACCATCTAACCCTAACCTTGACCCTAACCTTAACCTTCTTACCCTAACCCTAACCCTAACACTCTATCCCTCACTCCCACCCTAACCCTAACCCTAACCCCACACCCAACCTGAAACCTGAACCCCTAACAATCACCCTCAAACTAAAACCGTCACCCTCACCTTAACCCTCTAGCCCTCACTCCCACCCTAACCCTAACCCTAACCCCACACCCAACCTGAAACCTGAACCCCTAACAATCACCCTCAAACTAAAACCATCACCCTCACCCTAAAACAAAACCTTCTAACCGTAACCTTCATCTTTAACCTCACCACCAACCCCGAACCAGAACCCTCATATTCACCCTCAACCTTACCATAACCAAAACCCAAACCCTCAGTCTACCCCAACCCTAAAACCCAACCCTAACCCTAGACCCAAACCTTAAACCCTTATCTTAACCTAACCCTAACCCAAACCCTCTAACCCTAACTGGCTAAGCATAACCCTTACTCCTAAACCCTAACTCCACCCCCAACCCTGAACCAGAACCCTCGCACTCACTCTCACTCTCAGCCTAACCCTAAAACCCTAACCCTCACCTTAACCCTAACCACAACCTTTACCCTAAAACCTAACACTAACCCCCTAACCCTAAACCCAAAACCCTATAACCTCACCCAAACCCTATAACCTAACACTAAGTCTAACCCTTCACCCTCACCCTAACCCCAAATCCGAACCCTCACCCTAACCCTAAAACCTAACTCTAATCTTAACCCTAACCCTAAAACCCAAACCTGAAATATAAACTGAACACTAAACCCTAACACTCACCCTCACCCTAAAACCCTAAGCTCAACCCTAACTGTAACCCTAACCCCCAACCCTAAATCCTTAACCCTAACCCAAACCCTCTATCCATCATCCTCTAGTTCACTCTCACCCTAACCCAACACCCAGCCCAAAACACAAACCCCTAACAATCGCCCTCACCCTAAGACCCTCACCGTAAAACCCAAACCCTCTAACCCTATGCCTAACACTCTAACTGTAACCTTCACCTCTAACCCCAATCCCAACCCCGAACCCAAGCCCTCATATTCACCCTAACCCTAACCAAAACCCAAACCCTCACTCTACCCCAAACCCTAAAACCCAACCCTAACCCTAACGCTAACCTAAAACCCTAACCTTAATCCTAACCCTTAACTAACCCTAACCCTACCTCTAAACCCTAACCTTAACCCTAAAGCTAAAACCCTAACCCTAACCCCAAATTTTAACTCTGACCCTAACCCTCACCTTAACCCGAACCCTAAAGCCTAACCTTGACCCTCAACTAACCCTAAACCCTAACCTTAAACCTAACTCTAAACAAAACCTAATCCTAATCCTAACCCTAAACTAACACTAACCCTAACTTTAACCCTAACCCCTAACTTTAACCCTAACCATAAACTAACCCAAACCGTAACACTAACCCAAACCCTAACCCTAACCCTAAAATCCTAACCCTATTCCCTAACTCTAAAACTCTAACCCTAACACCTAACCCTCAAACCCTAACCCTAACCCACAAACCCTCCAACACTAAATTTACTTAACCCTAGCCCTAACCCGCTAATGCTAACCTTTAACCTTATCCTTAACTCTAATCCTAACCCTAAACCTAAACCTCTAACCCTAACCTTAACCCTCTAACCCTAAACCTGACCCTAACCTTAACTCTCTTGCCCTAAGCCTAACCCTAACACTCTAACCTTAACCCTAACCCTAACCCTAAACTAATCCTTATCCTAACCCTAACCCCTTACAATAACTCTTAAGAACTAACCCTAAAACCCTAATCCTAACCCTAACACTAAAACCCTAACTCTAACCCTAAATCCTAACCCTAAACTTAACCCTAACCATAAACTAACCCTGACTTTAACCCATAACTAACCCTAACCCTAACTGCAAACACTAACTTTAACCCTAACACTAAACCCTAACCTTAACCCAAACACAAACACGAGCCCAAACCCGATCCGTAACCCTAACCCTGAAACCCGAACCTGAAACCTAAGTCAAACCCTAAACCCTAACATTCACTCTTTTCCTATTACCATAACCATAACCCTAATCCTAAACCCCAACCGTATCCCTAATCCTAACCCAAATCCTCTAACCCTCACTCTCACCCTAACCCCACACTCAACCTGAACCCGAACCTCTAACCCTCACCCTAAAAACCTCACACTAACCCAAACCCTCTAAACCCACCCCCAACCCCTAACCCGAACCTTCACAGTCACCCTCACCCTAGCCCTAACCCTAACCAAACCCCTAACCCTCACTCTAACCTTAACCCTAAAACCCTAACCTTAAATCTAAAACCCAGCCATAACGCTAACCATAACCCTAACCCTAAATTAACTCTAGCCCTAACCATAAACCTAACCTCTAACCTTAACCTTAAACTAACCATAACCCTAAGCCTAACACCCTAACCCGCACCCTAACCCCGAATCTGAACCCTTACCTTAACCCTCATCCTAAAACCCTAACCTCGACCCCAACCCTGATTCTGAACTCTCACCTTAACCCTAACCTGAGCCAGAACACGATCCCTAACCCTATAATGCTAACCCAAACCCGATCCCGAACCCTAAGATGAACCTGAAACCTAAACCCTCACCCACAGCCTCACCCTAAGTTTAACCCTAACCTGAACCCTAACCCTAAAACTGCAACCCAATAACACTAACCCCAACCCGAACCCGAAACTGAGCCAAAACCTGATCGCTAACCTAAAACCCTAACCCGAACCCTAAGCTGAACCGTAACCCAAAGACGAAGCCGAAACCTCACCCTAACCCTCTAACTTTAACTCTCTAGTCTTCACTCTCACTCTAACTCCACACCCAACCTGAACCTCAAACCCAAAACTCTAATCCTCACCCTAAAAAGCTCACACTAAAACTTTCACCCACACCATAACCCTAACCCTTACCCAAACCCTCTAAACCCAAACCCTCTAAAACTAACCGTAACCCTCACAACTAACAACAAATCCAACCCCTCACCCTCACCCTTAACCTTAATCCTACTCCTAAAATAACACTAACCACTAAATTTAAGCCTGGATGTCTGACCATCTTTACTTCTCTCGCTCTTTGTCAGGAAGGGAAGGAAAGGGGGAGGGGGGTAAAGGCTCTCCTGCAAGCCGGCTTCGAACCAGTGGTCTAAGAATGACCAGCTGAGCGCCTGCTACAGTCCTCCGCAAACAGGTGGAAAGAAGAGGAAGCCAAGTTGAGTGTGAGCGGGGGTGGCCTGAGCTCCTCGCTGGTGGAGCCGGGTGCTCCGTGGCGGTGGGTCCGCCAGCCGTGATGCAGAGACATCCGATTATCCTTGGCTACTGAGTCACCAGGACGTACTCATTTGGCCCCGGCCCCCATCTTATTCCTGTCAATTTCCACAAGCAGTACGGAAAAGGCCAAAGGACATATAAGGCAGCTGAACCGCACGCATTTCTCCTTGGGTCACCAGTCTTCACCTACCTCTGGATCTACTGGTCTGCAACTGAACTCAACTGAAGCTGTGGAAGAGAGGACTGAGACCCATCCGGGCACCGGATATACACCAGAGGCACCTTGCTTTTTCCGCCTCCCCTCGCTCTCCAGGAAAGCAGGCA
>NW_027133825.1:0-1293 GCF_026122565.2 Emydura macquarii macquarii | reverse complement strand
TCCCGATGTAAACCTCAGTGCTGCGTTCATGCAGAAGCTGATGAACATAAAAACTCACACTGAGCAGCCCTAGAACAGAGCTCTCGCCCCTGAGGGCTGACACATCCCTCTCCTTTACCCTGGTGCAGGAGAGTCTCCCCATCGCTCTTCTCCGAAATCCTCCCTTTCCTCTGGGCAGGGCTGGGCTATCCCATTAGAACTGCTCACTGCATCCTGGATTGGGGAGATGCTCCCTTGTGATGCTGGCAGCTCCTCCCTTCTCTCCAGCTGAAGGATGGGGCTACCCCACCCAATGCCACCTCCTGGTCTTCAGTGGCAGCATTACTGGGGGGGAGCTTCCCTCTGGGGTTTAAAGTTGGCACCTGCCTCCTCTTCTCCCTCCTCAGTAGAAGTTTCTATGCTGCGCTCGGACTCTGGGAATGGAGCAGCCCCAGCAGGGGGAGCAGGGAGCTGAAGTCTCTGCAAACAAATAAGAAGCAAAGAAAGCGAGTCCCATTACAGCAAGTTCAGTGACAGCTCTGCACAGCCACAGGTGCCCAACACAGGGGCAACTTCCCGGGATCTAGGAGTGTCCCAGCCAGAGCAGGGCAGCTGGGGAGTGTGAGAAATCGTCCCAGCCTCCCCCAGGGCTGAGCTCTGCCCCTAACGCTCTGATTCTCTCTCCCCAGCGAATGTGACTCTGGATCCAGGCACGGCTCATCCCGAACTCGTCCTGTCTGAGGATGGGAAAAGTGTGAGATCAGCACAAACATGGCAGCGAGTGCCTAACAACCCTGAGAGATTTGACTCTGAGCGCTGTGTGCTGGGCTGTGAGGGATTCACCTCGGGGAGACATTGCTGGGAAGTGGAGGTGGGGGTTGGGCAACACTGGGCTGTGGGGGTGGCCAGAGAGTCTGTGAGGAGGAAGGGCAGGTTCAGCCTTAGCCCTGAGGAGGGGATCTGGGCTGTACAGCGGTTGGGGGGTCAGTTCCGGGCTCTCACCTGCCCTGTGACCCCCCTGCCCCTGAGCCGGGTCCCCAGCAGGATCCGGGTGTGTCTGGACTGTGACCGGGGGCAGGTGACATTTTTTGATGCTGGTGACCAGGCCCCGATCTTCACTTTCCCGCCGGCCTCTGTCCCTGGCGGGAGAATCCGCCCCTGGCTCTGGGTGGGGTGGGGATCCCGGCTCAGCCTGTGTCCCTGAGACACTGGGGATCCTCTCTAGCCGCACACACCCGTGTCTCTATGACTCTGGAGGACTCCCATCTACCCATTCCCAGGCCCTTCATCTCTATGATCTCTGGAAGCTCCCCC
>NW_027133824.1:0-1277 GCF_026122565.2 Emydura macquarii macquarii | reverse complement strand
ACATTTACAGCCCAGACGAGCCAGCGTAAAGCAAAATGGAATTGAGCTGTACTTGTCACCTTAGGGAGGGCCAGTCTGCACCGGCCTTGGGATCAGTCAGAGCAGCCTAGGGAAGTGAGGGGGAACGACAGCTCACTTGGATGTGGGCTGGGGGGAAGGGATGAAGATGGATGCAGCATAGCAGAGCTCCACCCTGCCCCCTCCCTGTCTCCAACACGTCCCCTTCCATGAGTTAACCATAGTCAGTAAAAAGACTAAAGCTTGGACTTTCATTGGCTTAATAATAAAGCACAAAGGAGCCACATCTCACTGTGTATTTCCCTGTGAGATTCTTGTAACTGTCCATGTCACCATTGTCGAGTGTCCTGCCTTCATCCTGCATGTGTTTGCTTCCAACTAGTCAATGACACTTTCTCTTGCAGAGCTATTTTTCCCGAGGGTCAGTCCCTGGATGGTGGCTCTGGGGGTGATCCTGGCTCTCCTGGCTGTTCTCATTGCCCTGGCCAGTTACCGCTTCTGAAGGCAACACAGAGCGAAAGGTAAAGTAACCAGGGGACGGGAACTTGGTGAGAGGGAGAGACAGACAGACAGAGATTTAAAACCAAAACCAAAAGCAGAGAGACAGGGCTTAAGGGGCTTTTTTTAATGTCCAGAGGAGTTTCAGGCAGTGGGAGCTGGGCTGAGGGTGAAGGGGGAGCTGAATAAATTATGACTTCACATCTGAACCGAGAAGTGTCAAGTTGTTTCACCCCTTCAGCTCTCACCAAGGCACCTGCTGGAATGTGACTCTGAGCTATTCCGTGGGGTCAGCCCTGCTCCAGCTGAAACACAAACATGAGGCTCAGTGAGCTGAGCTTGGAGCTCCGACATGTGTAACTGGGCTGCTTGCAGGAAAACCAGAAAGCAAAGTAGGAGGAGAGAAGGGCTTCTTCGGGCCCAATTCTGCCCCCAGTCTGTGCATGGATCCCCTCTTTCCCCGTCTAGGTAAGTAGGAGCTGTAGATGGGGAAAATAGTGGCTGTGCAAATGAAAAGGGTAACAGTTACCTTATCTACACTAAATTTACTCAGCCTGGGATCCTGCTGCAGGAACAGGGCAATGAACTCTCTACTGCAGTGTAAGTGCTCAGCTGGACTTTTTCTCTGGTCACAAAGGGCAGAAATTGGCCTTCAGTGATCTCTGTCTTTATAGGGAGCTGGGGTTTCAAAGCTGCCTAAGGGGTTTGAATACTCAGGTTTTGTTTAAATTAATGAGAACCAGTGTGTAAACCCTAAGGCA